>NW_023460059.1:0-43269 GCF_013731165.1 Rhagoletis pomonella
ATAAAATTGTTGAATATAATAATAATTTATTTAATTAATACTTTATTAAAACACAAATTTGAAGTGCAAATACATTTGAAAAACTGTTTATCACATAATGTTATTAATTGTTTGCAAGCATACTATAGTTTTCATGCATTTTGAGAACAAATAATCTAATATGTGCACATACATATCGTCGTTTACAGTACAAAACCGCGTATCGTCATTCTGCAAAACCTCGTAAGTGACATTTGCTGCCAAAAATTGGATTTGCTCACAAAAGCTCCTGGCTCAATTCTTATCCATTCGTCCTGAAATATACTAGCCAGAAATACGTTTGCTTCATAAAAAAGAGAACCATTTTGAAATATGGGTGATTATACTCTCTAGAAAATAATGTATGCAATTACGCGGTTTTGCATTTTCTTGATGCGCGGTTTTGTACTTTAAACGACGATATGTATAGCATGTACTTACGGCGGCCGCCGTAGCAGAGTGATTACATGTGTGTACTTCCACTCCATAGGACCATGGTTAAATACCTGGTCAGATCATAACCCAAAACAGCAGTCGTCCTTCGGCATGCAATGGCAAACCTTCGAGTATATTTCTGCCTTGAAAACTCTTCTTATAAAATCATTTGGTGATCTGAGTGAGCCTTAAATATGTACATAGGTGTCTCCATTTGTGCCACAACATCAGAACTCATGCCTCAAGTTTGAGCAGAAGCTCGGCCAAACACTTAGTTTTTTGAAAACTTATACGGTTGACAAACTGACTCGATTATTTGCATAAACAGCGTTTATTTGCTTTGACAAATGCATTTTCCTCTTTAAAATGCGCATAAGCAGCCGAACAAATGCACGAAATTTTTGGGAATTAACTCGGATCCGGGGTATTTCCGATGACAATATTCTCCTGGCCGTGGGGCTCGAACCCACGACCTTTGGGCTCGTCTATCCGCATTACTGCTGCCTGTAAGGGTAAAATTATTATGCGCATATGTGTGCCAGATTATATGCTAAAGCTTTGCCGTCTCTCACAGCTTTTAGATTCTTTAAACCGTTTCGAAGTGGAAAGATAAATCGTTTTTTAATTCCGCAATGCTGTTAAACGAAAAATGTACTAATGAGTAAAACTACTTCCGAAATAAGCATTCTACCGGGAAAATGCAGCTATACAAAAACAGCTAAGCGAATAGGCAGCTAAACGGAATGTAACGTGTAGTAGACTAATATTGGTTTAAAAATTCTATCGTTCTAATATTAATAATGGAACAAAACAAAAAATGATGATCAGTATATAGTAGTTGAACCACGATAAATCTAAAAGTGTGACTCATAAGGATGCCTTAATTTAGACAGAATGAAAATAGTTCGTCGGGTGCTCTGCTAGTTTATATATGTTTAAAATGGTTCATTAGCAAAAAAGTGGTTTTTAATCAAATATTAGGAAAATGGGCGTGGCACCGCACACTTATATCGTATAGGTACCTCAAAAACTACTTCGCCGATATCTATCAAATTTGAAATACAAAGTGTCACCATTGATGAATTCTTTAGTACACTGGTCAAATCATCCATTACATACCCTCATACTAATTCAAGGCCGCATTTCTCCTTAGATTACTTAACTTCGACAATTTTTATGAAATTGCACTACAAATTTATTCGAAAATAAATGTACTTTTAGATAGATCCTAAATGTTGCGCAGCTTCTTTAGAATTTTTTGAAATTAGCGATGGTGTAATTTGAAAAAGTGGAAAAATAGGGGGTTTTTAAATTTTAAAAAGCTCCCAAACAAACTAAGTCTACCAATATATTGTTATACATAATTTTAACCCTTACCCTTTTACCTGCATTTGTACAATATATTGTACGTTTAATTTTTTGTAACATTGGAAGCGTGCTACTAAAAATCGTGTTAATATTTTTGAAAACAAATTAAACTTTATAAAGTTTAGGAATATCCCGACTAGTTTACGTAAATTTCAAAATCGAAAACGTTCCAAAAATATTTTGAGAATTTAATTAAAAAATAGATCATTTTATTATATTCCAGAGACACGCAAGTTGTGATAATGTACTGCACAAAAAATACGTGAAAGTCAAGTAAAATCGCTAATAAAAGCACATAGTATGGAAATATAAAAAAGCATTTCATCATATAAAAATGCTAAAATTAAACTATCATGATTTAAAATATTTTTCCCGAGTGGTCAAAAAAAAAAGTACAATAAGGCTATTCGCGATTCGGTGCAAATGGCCTAGCATCATTGCATTGCAAATTTGTATTGCAAATTATTTGCAATACACAAACAAAATACACGCATTTGCATTTGTCATGGCTTGGCAAATTTGCAATACCGAAAATCCATAGCATAAAAATGCTATGCATTGCATTCATAAACAAAACCAAAGCTGATGCACAAAAATTGTTTTGCAAAAGCTTTACCATGACAGTTTAATAAAGGTCGCTCACAATCCATGGCATATTTCTGCAATTGCATAAATTTGTCTGCTCTTATGCACCGAATCGCGAATAGCCCTAATATATGGTACATTTACACTGAAAGGTTGTAAGTGTATTGTACAATATATTATACAATCGCCCGCAAAGGTTGTAGTTAAACAGGCAATTAGGGCGGTTTTTGCTGTGGTTTTTGAAGAGCTTACGCGCTGTTGTTGCAGTAAAGGGTAGGTTTTTCATTTCGTGATCTACTGAAGGCAGAAAAACCGGGAATGTTTTAATAAACCTAAATAATAACCGAGTCATTTGTATTTTATATTGTAATTGTATCTGAAATTTTTCAAAATTTTTCAGGAACTATAAGAGACTTATTATCATATTGTACTCGACCCTATCTGCAACGTACCCTAGGTTTTGTTTCGGGTGTATTTCCTGGTTTTTTTTTGTTTATCTCCGTGTAATTTATCTGCAACTTTTTCCAAAATTGAAATTTTATATTTAAATTTTTTTCAGAAGCCGTTGCGGAAATCGTAGGAGCACCGGACTTGCACATCAACGAAGGATCTTCTTTGCGCTTGGACTGTAGATTAAGAAAAGCAACAGAAAATCCTGCTTTTGTTTTTTGGTAAGTTCAGAGAGGGAAATAATGCATAGTAAAAATTAATACCTTATATTTGATTACCGTTTAAAAATGTTCGTATTTACAAATAATATTTTCTTGCAAATATTTATTACCAACGTATTTGACTGTTCACATCTGAGTATGTATATGTAAGTGTACATCCCTGTAGTTCTGCTGGAGTTTTGCAGGTGACTGGTGCTGGTGATTCCATGCGTCACCGATTGTTAGGCAATTCGCTAGCGACAGGTTATGCGACGCTCATATTGAAAATATCACATACTAGCGATTTTGTGCATTACTGGTCGTTAGGCAATGCGCTAGCGATTAGTAATCGCCACTTCTGTACTAGGTAATCGCTAGCGAAAGGACAAATCACGCGCACCAATTCCTTTGCCTAACGAATTTAACATGGCAAAGTCATTGAAGCGTACCGAGCGGTGCAAAAGTGGCGATTATTAATCGCTAGCGCATTGCCTAACGACGAGTAACGCAAAAAAACGGTGGTATGTGATATTTTCAATACGAGCGTCGTATAACCTGCCGCTAGCGAATTGCCTAACAATCGGTGATGCATGGAATCACCAATCACCAGCAAAACTCCAGTAGACCTACAGGGATACGCATCCCCAGCATGCAGAGCGGTGACAACACACACATACATACATAGTACATGTTTATCCGTACAAATCGCGTGCTGTGGTGTTGATGGAAATTCAACATTTGAAAACACATTTATATGTGTGGCTTTAGATGATTGCGCAAAGATGCTTGGCACAATTTGTTGATATCCAGAGAGGGTCAGGGTTTGAATACCACTGCAGGCAACATGCAAATTAAATTTTATTTTATTTTTATCTTGATTCTTCACTTCACGGATGCTTTTTCAGAACGAACGCGGTAATTTTAATATGCGCGTGATTGAATTGAATATTTACCAATACACAGTACTTTCGTTGACGTGTATAGTAAGATGAATTACGTTACTATTTGATTTTAATATTTTTTTCCCTCAGTGTAGAGTCCCAGAGCTTACAGACGGCAAATAGTCTGGAACGATATACCTAGGGCAACTAGTAGGGTTGCCAGATCTAAAATACCGAATTAGGGGGCTTGGGGTACAGCCGAGAAAGAAAAAGGGGTATTTTACGAGGGACAAATAAAACTAAATTTATTCAACAAAAAATCGATTCATTCGCTTATGGAATAATAAAATGGTTCATAAATAAAAATTCAATATCATTTGAGCAAAACAAAGTTACACTAGCTATCCAAATTGAGCGCAGGGTGATTTTATTTTAAATATTTACAAAGGTTTTCAAGTTAAGTTTTAGTTATTTTTTATAAAAATTTCCTTCATGCTTTAACCAAAACCATAAAATTAATTCAAACTTTCAAACTTAGTACCAACTCTAGAAAAATGCAACAAATTTCCATAAAAATGTTGACTTTTTAATCTGAATTTATGGATATGCAGTAACATGGCTCATGAAATTTTACTCAAATAAGTGCAAGTGTTAACGCGCGAGGGTCAAATTGTTAAGTCAAAAATTGTCAATCACTTGTGCTTGCAGGGTCCTGGTGGTTGTATTTGCTAAAAGTCATTTTTTTCTTTTAGTTGCGCTTTTGCACATTTTACGAACTTTCTTTTTACTTTGATCATTGACGAAGAAGGCAGCATAACCCCACAAGCGCAAGCACAAGTGTAAGAACCACATGTAAATTCAATTTGGTATTTTCTACTAAGCTTATTTTAATTGTTTAGATTTCAGCATCCATTCATTTTCGTTCATTGCGAAATATATTATTTGAATAAACGCTTAAAGTATGTGGTCGCAAAGTCAGGCTTTCCTTCTCCAGTCAACAAAATAAAATACTTTTGCGTGTAACCTCAAATTGTACAAACAACCAATATGAGCAGCGAGGAAAATACGATGCCCGATACATGTGCCGCACCATCATCCAGCGCATCGACCATAATAAGTGCAACCGCATCACCAGTCGCACCTCATCCACTTCAAGAATTCGCGACCATCGAAGCATCTTCATAAACCTGGACAACCGCGCTAATTGATAGGGAATCTCGAATCGTCGGTGCTGCTATAGCATTAGGTACCACTCATATAGGTGAGCATTCACAGATGGCACCTTTGACCAGCACAACCGTCGAATCCTCTACATCCGCAGGTACAGCCTTATCGGATTTGCAGACACATGTGAACTTCTGGGCTCCAATTTTGTCACCGCCCACACGTGTTGAGGTCCCAACATAAAAATACGACGCAACGCCGTACATTCGGCAAGCGCCTTTGATGACATGTATAAAGTCTGGCACTCGTACATGGTAACAGAACCTCAGCGATGAACTTACACCCCTCCACGGCGCTGTACAGCGGTGTAAATTATTTGGTGGTCACCCACGCAGATTTTCTGACCAAAACAATCTTATTCGGTTACTTGAATTCGGCTGGAAAGGTGCTGCACTCGAGTCAGTCCGGGGAAAATTATTGACGCCTGCCACGGCAAACTTGGCTATTGCAACTCTGCTTATGCTCTTCGGCCGACCAGATACGATTCACGAAACGCTCCTACGTTAGATAGGAGAGGTGCCTTCTGTAGAGAGCGTGATTGAATTTGGTCTGGCTGTACAAAATTATAGGGCGACGATGCAATTTTTGGGTCTCGATGGCCATTTTAACGCTGCTATGCTACTCAACGAACTCCTGAGTAAACTTCCAGGTTAAATGTTGCTACAATGGGGTAGACGTCGTTTAAGTCTTGCACGCGTGATATTATTTCGTTTGATTAGTGGCTCTTCGGACTGGCATCCTGTGCCAGTCAGGTTATTCCTGTTAACAGCGTTCCGTCAGAGGTGAAGGCAGGACATAAAGTGCTTCGGAACGGCTACTCGTCCACGACGCATGCTCATTTCTGCGAATCGTGCGCATGTGTGGAGGAGTATGCTTTTTTTGTTTTGTAAATTTCAAGACCCTACCCGCTAATTTTATTAATTTTTATGAAATGCGTATTTGTATAGATTTTTTAAATGGCAATTTTTATTCGATTTCAAAGATCGAATATGATCGACGATATGACGATAAATAGACCTTTAAAATGGTATATAAAAACCTATAGTCGGACTTGACTTGTTGGAATTTTTTATTGGGTGAAATAAAAAAACGTAAATTTCTCTTAATTTTTTTAAATTTTGACCATCGATAATTTCCATAATTTCAAAATATATAGTACTGTCTAAAATAATATCTATTTGTATATAAACTGATAGCACATTTATTGCAGTCGCATAAAAATTTTCAATTTTAGGCGATTTTTCTTAAACACGGCCTTGAATTTATATATTATCAAGAATAGTTATTCAGAAGCTCATAAATCTACAAAATCTGACCTAAATCGACAGGTCGCGACCCTCAAAAAAATATATAAAAACAGATAACAATATTTCTCGCAAAAACGAATAAAATTAAGGGGTATTTATGGCAAACCTGGTCTAGATATCAATCTCGTCGTAGGTATCATATCAAAGATATACGATTAGAAAAACTCTAGAGGTAGAAGTCGCCCCGCCAGAAGAAGTTAAATATTACGCGTAAAAATATGCACTCCATATGCTACAGCGGAAATGGACGACACGCCATTTCTTTAAATGAAATTAATTGCTGCTATATGTATGTGTGTACATATGTTTGTATATACTAAACGTGAGTAAACAATATTTTGCTTGCATATTCTTCTGTTCTCTTTTCACTGCAAGTAGAGTTATTTTAATATCTATTGCAAAATTTTATAGAGCCAAGTCTAAAGAGTAGAACAGTGATTCCCAAAAAGGTCCAGGTGGACCCCCAGGGGTCCACGGAAGACTCGACGGGGGTCCACGGTGACTTGAAAAAAATATGGGGGTCCATGAGTTGTAAATGGGGGTCCACGAAGATTAATCTGGCTTCGATGTAAAGAACCAAAATGGTTGCTTGATAGCCTCTTTATTTAACTTAAATTTTTTCGAGTGGTGACGCACTGCTGCACTTACCGTCACTTTGTGTTTTCATACGTGGGGAAGCCTTAAATGCCACCTGCAGACTAAAAAGAACCGGATGCTGGTATGGCAAAGCACTTGTGTCTTTTCAATGCTACAGGATAGTACGCCCCCATTACCTTTGTTGAAGAGATTCTATAATGTTGAGTTCCCTGATACTGCATGCTGGTTTGATTCCATCGCTGAGACCGGACTCACACATTGTCGAATCTTCACTGATGGCTCCAAAACTGACTCTGGGTCATGATCTGGGGTCTTTTTCGAGGTTAATGGAGATAAGTTTCACTTTTCTGTAGGGGAATATGCATCGGTCTTCCAGGCGAAGGTAATTGCAAAACTCAAAGCCATGGATAGGGTTGCCAACCGTACTATAATATATAGTATTGTACTATTTTTCCGGTCGGCGTACTATATACTGTTGGAAAAAATATAGTACGCAAAAATACTATATTTCTTCAATCATAAATATAATCTTGAAACAGTACGCCCCCAACCCCTTCAGTCGATGCGTCACAACGTATGTAAAATCGTCTGTGGAAGTCCGGGTGTACTAGTACAGGCGCTGATATAAGGCTCTGTTTTAATACATAGTTCAAACGCTGTTATTGCCTGTCTGTCATATTGAATTTCTTTATCTTGTCCATGTTTAAGCAGTCGTGTAGTGGTGCTACAATCGTCGCATAATTATGGATGAACCCCCGATACCATCCTGTCATGCCCAAGAAACGCCTGAGTTGCTTTGGGGTTTTTGGTTGGGGGAATTCATTCATAGCTGCTACCTTGCTGGAATCTGTGCGAATACAGCCGTCACCCACTACGTATCCCAAGTAGCGTACCTCTCTGTAGCAGAATTTGCTTTTTTCGACGTTTATAGTTAGTTTGGTACACCGAGCCACCTTTTCCAATAAAGACACATGCAATTCAAAATCTACGGAACATACTAAGAGGTCATCTAGGTATACAAATACATAATCACGAAGAGCAGCCGGTATGACTTTGTCCATTAGACGACACATGCGTTGCGCGGCGTTGCAGAGCCCAAATGGCATTACCGTGAATTGGTACAAGGATCTACCCGGGACGGTAAATGTGGTCTTCTCCCTCGACTTTTCCTCAAGTGGTATCTGCCAGAATGCATCTTTTAAGTCGATGGCAGATATAAAACGCGTGTTTTGTAACCTACTAAGAATGCCATCAATGTGTGGCAGAGGGTAGGCGTCTTTAATGGTAAAGCCTATTTTTCATGCATTTGATAACTAGTGAGACAGGAGAGCTCCAGCTGCTGTTACTCTCCTCAATGACCCACATACCTAGCATCCTATCCAACTCCGCGTATACCAATTTTTGAATTGCCGGTGAGATCGGATAATGACTCTGTTTCACGGGCACATTTTCATTGGCTACTTCGATTACGTGTTCTTCAACATCGGTACGGCCTAACCCTAGCACTGAGAAAGAGGGAAAAAATGCCTTGGTCTTTTCCAGAATCTCATCTTGGTCTGGAGTTAACGTATGCTGCACGGCTTCGAAGGAGAGGTCACCTTCGGCGGACCCAAGCTCTGAGACGGTCTTGGCGCAACTACTTTTATTCGCGCCTCTAGTTACAACATCCATTTTAAAGGCATGCCAAAAATCTACCCCCAGATACACTTCTTGGGTCAACTCTGGCACTATTAAAAACTCCAGTTTTCTTATTTTACCATGCCATGTGATTGGGAGTGATATTACCCCATCTACTGGGGTTTCCCCGCCGTTCGCTGTGCGAATGTTTTGGCCGGAGATACGCGTTATCTCACTTTCTCTACCTTCTAGAATTTTCATAGCGCCTTTTCTTAAGCAACTTGCGCACGCCCCCGAGTCCAACAACGCTAACACTTCATGCCCATTGATACTGATTTGTGCAAAAAAACGATTGTCGCTTTTCACGGTAACTATGGTTGCTACTATCTTCTTTTGTATTCTTTTCATGTTACGTTGTTTTTCGCGCATCTTTTGTATCTTTTTAAAATTTCTACCTCGTTTTTTCTTAGTTAAAGCTTAATTAATTTCCACTTTGGATTTCAATTTCATATCTACACTTCCGGATTTCGATTCTGGACAGAGACCCCGGTCATCTCGTCCAAAGTCTTGTTTCCCGCCTCCGGTTTGAAAGCGCAGAAGGAGGAATCCCCGCCGCAGGCAAAACATTCCATTAAATGGAAGGACGACTTACACTTGTTGTCTTTTACTGCTTCTGCCGGGTTTTAATATAAAAATCCGCCGGCGTTCCGCAAGCAAAGCAAGCATGAGGTGGAAGGGAGATGCGCAAAAGGATTGGATGGGTGCACTGGAAACATTAGACGTATTACTCACAGCAGGATTAATATTAAAGGGTGGAGCTTTAGGTTTGATCACTTCGCGGTGTGGGACGTTATTGGACATATGTTTTTGAGGAAACAGGTGGTTTCTACTTTCCTTGTTCAGCGCAGATACTTCGATTTCGCCCTTTTGACTCCAATCTTCCGACCAGTTGTACTATTAGAGTGTAATTCGCTTATTGCCTTAACTCTTGACCTATTCTCTTTGATCAACTTCTCCGCAAGCTTACATTCCTTTTTCAACTCCGCCAAAGTCGTCACCTCCGAAGGAAATGTGAGGTTGGATAAGTAGGGTTTGAGGTTCCCCTTTATAATTTTTATGAGTTCGTCCTCTGGTATTTTTCGCCTCAGTCTAAATGTCAGGTCGTGAACGTCCGAGTAAAAGTCCTCAAAAGCTCCATAATTTCCCAAATGACTTCGTAGTCAGATTCCGCGGATTTATATTGCGCGAGGAGTTCTGTCTTCAGTCCAAAGTAGTCGAATTCGTCGTCGTCCGCGTGGTCTTCTAAAACCTGCCAGTACCACTTTAGGGCCTGGCCAGTCACCAAGCAGTAAAAGTCTGTAAAGAGCTGTTCATAGGGGAGTTGATGTTGTATTCGCTTCCTCTCTAGAAGGAACACGAAGCTTTCGACTGTCATGCCTTTTGTGGTACCGTCAAATTTTAGATGCCACTTGTCCAAGTCCACCTTCTTTCTTTCTGTATATCTGTCTTAGTCTCCGTCCGCTGTCCTTCAGTAATGTCGCGGTTTCTTCGGTCTGGCTGACTATTGCGATTGCCTGGAGTGGAAGTAGATGCCGGTTGAGGGGGTGCCGTTGGAGCTTGCATTGAGGCTTCTACGTCGCCTACACGATTGCTTAAATGTGATACGTCGGACCTCATCTTCCTAACTTTGGACATACAATCAGCCATGACAGCATTTTGCTGTGCCATCATCGCCATCATTTGCTCCAGCTGGTCCATGCGGTTGGGGGCTGGCTGTAGATTTCTGGCCATTGATCCAACATTTTCTTGTCTTGGCGCCCCTCCAACTGCTCCTTCTTCCACTAACTCAGGCTCCAACATTTCGAGAACCCTATCCAGCTTCCTTGAAAAGCTTAGCGAGCTGTCTGTAGTATTCGCTTGAATGTAGGACCTACCAAATACTCTGCCAGTACAGCGGTTCAGATAATCAGTGGGTACGAAGTCCACTGGCCGTTCGACTCCCGTATCTATCTGCGTGAACAAAGAACCTACCACCTGGTTCTCTAGTGCCCTTGCTAAACTACGCGTTACTGGTCTATTGTGCGTAAGAATACCTAGTCCAGCCCTTGGTAGCTCTGTTGTGTTTCTAGGCGCCTCCATGCACCTTCCACGTACAGAATAAAAAAATTACCGAACCCGAGAAAAAAACGGGATATAAAAAAAAGTAAATTCTATCGCGCCTAAATTTGTTTGCGTAGCATTAAAAATAATTCAATTACTTTTTGGCTTCTCACCCTTACGTGCAGGTATACTTATAATAAAATGCATAAAAAATGTATATATAAAATGATAATATTATTCAAAAATGTTATATAAAAATATATATGATTACAGTAATTCAAAAATAAAGCATATATGTATGTATCAATGAAAGTGAAATATTCATGCAAAAACTATAATTCGTAATACTACCGAAGTAGAAGGGGTAGGGCAATAAAAAATATTCAATAAAACTTCAAGGATCGTATATAATATAAGAAAAATCTAAAAGGAAATGAAAGGTGTAAAGGGAGAGAACAAAAATATATAAATAAATATCTTTGATATGGTTTATAGGTATATGATTTATGTGGATTTTGGATGTGTATAGCCTATAAGAATTCTTCAATTTCCAATAAAAGAATGCCAAAATTAAATGCTCCTTTTTTTGTGTTTACCTATGTATGTATGTATCTCAATAAATAAAGTAATCGTTGGTGTTGTACGGTTTTGACCTCGTTTGGCGGATTATGTGAGCGTTGTTGACTTGTCATGTATGAATGTCGGTTGCTGTCCAAAGTCGAAGTCTCTAATACCCATCTATGTTTTGGATCGTCACTACAACAATCAGACCTGAATCTAAATTGCCGGAGGCGAATCCAAAGTTTGCTAACTAATTTACCCCAGTCCGCAACATGGAAAACGTCCTAGCACCTCACATCAGTTAGATGCAGGATCCACATGATGACATACATTTAAATTCAATTAAATAAAAATTTTGTAAAGTTCCTCACGAAAAATCTCTTTTGCAGGATGTTGTGATCCGCTAAGGCACTTTCGGAGTGGAACCCGTACCGCCCCCATGTTTTCCAGCTAGCGCATTTACCTTAGGTCTTGACCTAAGTAAAGCCGCTAGTGGAAACCTACTCTGTCCCGAAAATAAGGAAATATCATGAAAATGTATAGTTAACAGTACAGCAAAAAAAAAATTAAAAGAACTAAGGGTGTGAGAAAATAGACAAAAAAATATACCTAAACGTTGGGCGCCATTGTTATGTAACTGCTTGTACTGGACTTGAAGTCACGACGAGCTAAAGCCGGGCTACAACCATGCCGACCCGCCGTGACTTCCAGTCCAGTACAAGCAGTTACATAACAATATGTATGTATGTGGATATATGAATACCGACCGCTTAAAATCGATCTCAAATTTGTACTTTCTCTGTAGAAATTTTAGGTCTACGTTATGTAATTTCACTATTGTCAATTAAATCTAATGCTTTGTATTGCATGCGCTCCACGTTTTTCGTTTTCAATCTCATAAATTATTTATAATGACTTTTGCTAAAATTTCAAAATCAAAAGTTATCAAAACAAATTCTATGGGACCGAGATATATTATTTTCTAAATTTTAGTCCATTTATAAAAGCGTTAAAAGCATGGTATATTAAAAAGTTTTTTTTTTATTTTATTTATTTCTGTCAAAGACGCAAGGGCTTGGCCACATTGCCAGCAGCAAGCCAAATAATCGGCCATATGAATAACGACCGCTTAAAACCGATCTCAAGTTTGTACTTTAACTGTAGAAACTTTAGATCTATGTTATGTAGTTTGACTATTGTCATTTAAATCCAATGTTTTGTATTGTATGCTCTCCACGTTTTTCGTTTTCAATCTCATAAATTGTTTATAATGACTTTTGCTAAAATTTCAAAATCAAAAGTTATCAAAACAAATTCTATGAGATTGAGATATATTATTTTCTAATTTTTAGTCCATTATAAAAGCGTGGTTGTTTTTTAATTTCTTTTTATTCTATTTATTTCTGTCAAAGACGCAAGGGCTGGGAACTTGCTACATTTCCATGAGCAAGCCTTGACGCTTGCCACCATTGACGTAACCACCATTACTTATGCCAACCCTAGGTATGTGCATGAAGCTATTGAAAGTTGCATTCATCTATAAGCGTAAGAACATGCAACGCGTACCTTGAACAGAAGTGGCACAGGGGAATATGTGCGCACACCTGCGACAAAATACAATTTTGTAACCCCTGAGATAATAAAAGCCCAAGGGACAACAACAATAAAAGGCAAATGAGCTGGGCAAAAACATGGAACGGAGAGCGGGTCAACGCTCGCTGCACAAAAAGTCTTACATCGAATTGGGAGCGGAGTTCTGGGTAGAAAGAGCAGTGCATACATGCATTTGCGCGGTCAGCAGCGGCGCGATAGCCCCCAACGACATCGAGAGCGACCAACCAACCACCGCAACCAACAGTGGAGCAGTCGAAAGGGCTATAGCAGAGGTTCCAAATTTTTTTTCTTCGTAGACCCCTTTTAAAATATTACTGGTTGCGGCGAACCTCCTGCTGCTACATTTGTAACATATTCCCAAAGCTTGTCAAAAAATATAAAGATTAGATCTAATGATGCAAATTTGCATCGCGGTTAAAAATATTTTCTTGAGTTATACATATTTATTAAAATATAGTTATGTGATTACACACCTGCAAGTTTAAAAAATCCCAGCTCGTAAAGCATCATTTATATTTTTATTGCTCCGAGTTTCAAATCCATGCGAAAAATATGTATCTCTCCCATTTTCAAACACAAACCTTGAAACAGCAAAACCACAAAGCTTTTTACGCCAAGCTTTAAATTCGGAACCTGGCAATAGAGAAAAGACCGAATCTAGAAAAATCGATGATAAACAACCAAGCAAGCCAGAAGCACAAGATGTGTTCCACCGTCGCATCCTCTTCACGGCAGGATGTACAAATGGTGTTGTCATTTACGCCTATCACAGTGAGGTGTTTGTGGCACGTGAAGTGACCAGTCAGCAGTCAAACAAATTGTCTGCAGTCACACTGAGCAGACAGTGTGAGCAAAAGACCAGATATACCTTCTGAGATTGAAGGTAACATGAGTTTTGCCCACTTGCATCCCCTCGATACCTCCAGTCATTGCTGGGGAAAGTATTCAACCAGTTTCTGATGGGGCTTCGATGGGCAAAGTGGGGAGGGCTATAACTGGTTGCGGATCGAGGAGTTCCTGGCCTAAGCCAACTGTGGCCAAATGGCCAGATATCTCATTACCAGATACTCCCGATTGAGTAAACCAAGCTCGTTATATTTACCAACATTATTTAGTCGATGCTTGCATTGCCGAACTAGTTTGGAAGTACTTATATATAGAGCTGGTCCAGGCCTTAAATGCAGCTTGGCTGCCACTTCAGACACGTAAAATCCTTCCCCTCGACCTATTTCCACCACGTAGTCCATAGCTTTGAGGAGTGCAAATAGGTCAGCCTGGAATACCGAAGCATATTCCCCTAGAGAAAAGTAAAGCTTATCCCCATTACCCTCGAAGTGACTCAATTTTGGAGCCATCAGTGAAGATTCTACAATATGTGAGTCCTTGCTCAGTGCTGAAATTAAACCAGCATCCAGCCTCAGGGAACTCAACATTATGGAATATCTTCAAGAAAGGTAATGGGGCCTACTATCTTGTAGCACTGAAAAGATACAAGTGGCGCCAGAAATTTCCGCTTCGCCTCACTCAGTGTTATACCAACATCCGCTTATTTTTAGTCTGTGGGTGGCCGTTAAGGCTTCCCCATGAAATGTCGGAAGAAATGTCCCATGAAGAGTCGGACGCGTATAGTGAAAGAGTGCCGTCTGCCTCGGCTTCTTCTACTTGCATACTCCATGGTTTTTGAACTGGTTCCTCTGAGTCGTCTTCGTTGCCTCATGCCCTCCACGACTCACATTCTAGTTGGCTCATCCTCTAAATGCAGAGTGAAGTTGTGTTTATCACCACACCTACGGCATCTTCCCTCGCTTTGACAATCCTTCAGCTAGTGGGTCATGGCGAGGCAGTTTGCGCAATAGCGGCCCAGTAGAGCTTCGCGAAGTTGTTGTTGTTGTTGTAGCGGCTACTAAGCCCTGTTCGGGGCGGCTCATCCATCAACGTTGTTGTCAGCTAGGGGGAGGCCCAGGAAGTGTGCTACTTCCACAGGGGCGTTAGCTGGGTGGGGTTCCCAGGGTTTGTGAAGAGGTGCCGGGAGTCATGTGGCGACTCTCCACATGCCGGGCATTGGTTGGGCACATCCTCGTTGATTCTGCTCAAGTAGCTGTTGAGCCTGCTGCAATAGCCAGAGCGAAGTTGAGCTATTGTAGCGCGGGTCTCCCGAGGCAGACACAGTTCTGTCCCGTCCACGTCGGGTAGTTGTGTGCCTAGAACGGCATTCACAGGGCGGGAGTCTACATAACTTGAGACTGATTCCCTGTGAATGCCGTTCAGGGCCTGTCGGTAGGTTGACGGTTTGAGGTTGTTTGATATACCTCTGGACTTCGTCCGTCACTTCGTAAAGATGCCTCCTGACGTGCCGTGGCGAGGGCTTTTCCGCGAGCAGTTGTCCGCTGGGATGGCCACGTCTGTGGCTTCCAGCAAGGAACTGCTTGCAGAGCATTATGTTGTGCTCCTTTACTGGGAGCATCTGGGCCTCGTCATGAAGGTGGTGTTGAGGCGTCATCAGGAGGCATCCTGTCGCAGTTCGTAATGCCGTGTTTTGGCAGGTCTGTAGCTTCATCCACTGCGTCCTGCTCGTCCCCGGCGACTATACGGGCGCTGCGTAGTTTAGAACCGGCCGGCCAATTGCCTTGTATGTTGCCAAGAACGTTTCTTTTTCTTTGCCCCAAGTGCTGCCGGCCAGCGAGATGAGGACATTGTTGCGGTTCTGTACTTTGTTGACAATTGCGGTTGTATGCGCCGAGAAGGAGAGCAGACTGTCGAAGGTAACTCCGAGGATTTTCGGGTTATTCACTGTCGGTATTGTTACGGCATCGACGTGAATACCTAGTGGCAGTCTGACCTCCTTCGTCCAGGTGGTGAAAAGGGTTGCCAACGATGTCGCAGGGGATAGGGCACGGCTCATTGCAGTGAAGAAGCGAGAAAGTTCGGAGAGGTAACCGCTTACTTTCGAGCACAAGTCATCAATTCCATTCCCAGACGCCATGATCGAACAATCGTCAGCATACGAGACTAAATTAACACCCTCTGGTGGCTGAGGAAGCTTTGAGATGTAATAATTAAACAGTAGCGGGAACAGGACACCACCCTGTGGTACCCCCTGTTTAATTTTACGTGGCTCGCTAGTTTTGTCTCTGAAAATTACTGACGGGTGTCGAACACTCTGGTAATTCGCCGACCACCGTTTGAGTCCCTGTGTGAGTGAGGAGGCCCCTATATCTTCTAGTAGCGTTGAATGACTGACAGTGTCGAACGCCTTGGACAGGTCCAACGCTACTAGAATAGTTCTCTCACAGGGGCGGTTTCGGTTTAGGCCACGAGTTATCTGAGTGTTTATGGCGTTAAGTGCTGTTGTTGTGCTATGCACTTTACGGAACCCATGTTGATGCTTCGCTGGGATCAGGTGGCTCGTAAAGTACGGGCGCAGCAGGGCCTCGAGTGTCTTCGCTACCGGGGAAAGGAGAGTTATCGGGCGATAAGATTCTCCTTTGTTGGCTGGTTTCCCCGGTTTGAGCAGTGGGACCACTCTCCCCATTTTCCAGATGTCTGGAATGACGAGAGTGGCCATAGACAGGTTGAGGACCTCCGTTAGGTACGCTACTCCCGCAGCACCCAAATTTTTCAGCATCAACATGCATATTCCGTCGGGTCCAATGGCTTTGGAGGCTTTCGCCTTCCCGATGGCTACCCTTACCTCACCGCTGGTGAAAACAAGAGGCGCAGTAGGTTTTGGCATTTTGTGCAGCCTTCTGGTCACTCGACGTTTGGCTTTATCCACCGGAGGATGCAGAATGAACTGCCGGCTAAAATAGTTCGCGCATCTTTCCGGGTCCGACGAAGCGTGGTCACCAAAGTCTATCTCGACTCTTTCGTCGCGCTTCGTCGGGTTGGACAACGACCTCACGGTTGACCAAAGCTTTCTCACACCAGAGGCGAAGTTGCAGGTCTTCAGATGCTCTTCCCATTTCTTCCGCTTATGTACGTTCACAAGTTGCCAAATCTCCGAATTGAGATCCCTAATACGGGGATTTCCGGGATCGGCCTGACGAAGGTTGTCGCGCTCGTCAGCTAGAACAGCCGCTTCGGTAGGAAAATTCGGACGTGGATCCTTAATACATCCTGCTGGGATGAAGCGAGCTGCAGCAGCGGTGACAACCCTGTGGAACTTACGTTCACCTAAATGAACGTCGGTTGGTATTGGTAGTGCAGTGAAGGCGCCCTCAGTAACATCCGTGAAGCCTTTCCAGTCAGCTTTGGAAAAGTTGACATAAGTCCGGTGATCCACGGAAGCAAAGTCGGCAGGTTTATCAATCTAGATGACTATGGGCAGATGGTCTGATGCTATAGTCAGCATAGGTCGCCATGATAAGCTGTTTATCAGACCAGCGCTGACAATTGTTAGAACTGGCGAGCTGCAGCAGCTGCCCATAATCCTGGTGGGTGCGTCGTCGTTCATTGTGCAGAATGTCGAATCGTCTATCTGCTCAGCCAGATGTATTCCCCTACGATCATTTGACAGGCTTGAGTGCCAAAGATCGTGGTGCGCGTTAAAGTCACCAACTACCATACGGTTTTCGCCTCTGAGTAGCGCACCTATTTCAGGGTGATATCCTGCGGGGCAGCTGGTGACAGGAGGGTATACGTTAAATATTTCGAGCTCAGCGTCGCCTGACCGGATAGCAATACCCTGCACGGTGTGGTGCGTGATCAACGCTAATCCTCCACCATTATCTCGCTCGCGATCTCGACGGTGCACCTTGTAGCCGGCGCAATTCAACAGGGTGATGTATGGTGTTAAAGAGTTGTGTCGCCTGCCGGCCTCCTGCTGTACGTGCTGCAAAAGGGGGTGCTGCCTAGTGGTGGTGGTTGGCGGCGTCGCGGGGGAGGCATGCGACGGGGCAGCACAGCAAGGGCTTACATAGTCACTCGTCCAATCTCGCGTGTTGCGAAGTCCTGAGCACGCCTTAAAGTGGCACCAGCCGAGGTAAGAGTTGCACTTGACTGATGTCACGTTACGGTATATTCTGTACTACCAAACAGAGCAGGTTGTCGGAGGGGCTAGGAGTTACCGGCGGCGGTGTGTGGGTGCTATTGTGTTTTTTTGTGTGTCTATTGTTGTGTTGTGTTGGGGTGTGTGTGTGTTGATTGTGTGCTGCCCAGGCGGGTGGTGGTTTGCCGTGGAGGCGGTCCGGTTCACACAGCATGGGGCCACGAACGACGTGGTCCATTGCCGGTGCGTACGCAGGCCCGAGCAGTTACGGAGGTGACTCCACCCGTCACAGGCATTGCACCTGACCGAGGTGGAGTTTGTATGCAGTCGTCTCTGGCATACGCAGCAGGTGTAGATTTCTGGCCCTGGGTTTGACTCTATGCCAGCCCTGAGCAGAAGGGTGCGCAGAAGTTGTAGCCCTAGGATCGAGCAACGTTTGATGGATTTCGCCGACCTAAATGGGGTTAGATGGCCGAAACAACAGCCCTTGGTCGGGTAAAACCCGAGTCATTCCGGTACGTAGAACCGGCTGTCGTGGGAATGAGCTTCGCGAAGTCTCTCCTCCGGTGATTTTGCCCGAAAAATAGGGCACAGCTTAAGGGGGTGGTGTGCGTCGCATAGGCGATACGGTAGCGGATAGCGGTGGGCGCGTTGCTCGGCTCTTTTCCTCATAGTGGCGATATGAGACATCGTTTCGGCTGAAATGGGGTCGGATTTCGTTGCTGTGGATATTATAACTTGTAAATATATATTGTTGGGTGGCGAGTGGTATGGAAGGCTTAACATTTTGATGAGTGCAAACACTTAATGGGTGTGAGCCTCGCATATATATCCATAAGATTCATTTGTGTGAACATGGTGTAATATAGGTAAATTACCTACGCAAATTATTTTGTGGATCCTTTTCGCCTAAGGCTGGCTTTACACGATCAATCTTTATTTTCCCAAATCAGCATGTTGCCCACGCAAGTTGCCGAAGCAACATGCCCACCCATGAGGTAAAATAAAATAATGTAAAAAAAATATTTTTTAAAAACAAGCTTTTATTTAACCTGTACAATTTAAGGAATAAAATGAAGAAGTGTAACAAAAGATTTTTTAGCAAGAAAATTTTGTCAAAACTGCACTAAAATTAATAAAATAAAATAAGTTAAGGTCTCGTTAAAGTTACTAAAAGCCATTTAGTGAAAGGAGTTATTCAAACTCTAATGAAAATAACTAACAATTTGTACTAATTTACTTCGATTTTAAAAAAGCTTGTCGGCGAATTCAGCGTACATGCATAATTGGTTAGGTATGTATGTATATGTATGTATGCAAATATTTAAATGCCGGTTTGCTATTCGCGCGACAAGCTTTTTTAAAAACGAAGCAAATTAGTACAAATTGTTAGTTATTTTCATTAGAGTTTGAATAACTCCTTTCACTAAATGGCTTTTAGTAACTTTAACGAGACCTTAACTTATTTTATTTTATTCCTTTTAGTGCAGTTTTGACAAAATTTTCTTGCTAAAAAATCTTTTGTTACACTACTTCGTTTTATTCCTTTAATTGTACAGGTTAAATAAAAGCTTGTTTTTAAAAAATGTTTTTTTTTACATTATTTTATTTTATAATTTTTAGTCCAATTATAAAAGCGTTGTATATTAAAAAGTGTTATTTTATTTTATTTAAAAAATTTTGCAATAGATATTAAAATAATTCAACTTGCAATGAAAGAGAACAGAACACTTGGCAAGCAAAATGTTGTTTGCTTGCGTTTTGTATAAACATACATATGTACATATAACAGCAGTTAATTTTATTTAAAGAAATGGCGTGTCGTCCATTTCCGCTGTAGCATGGCATATATTTAGGCGCAATATTTAACTGCTTCCGGCGGGGCGTCATCTGGAGTCTTCTTATTCCTAGAACGAGGTTCATATCTGGACTATGTTGATATTTAGAATTTGCCACAAATAGCTTTGCTACACTATCGCCGGCAGGTTTAACAATATTATAGTGGTTTTACGTTTTTTGGCAAATTACGCTCTGTTAGCCATAAATATTACTATTTTTTGACCGCCTTTTAATCAAGACCCCTGGACCATATGGGGAATTCATTTATATATTAAATTGCATTGTCATCGTGATTGGAACTATGCTGAAAATTTCAAATCTCTAACTTGTCGGGAAGTCAGCTTAAAATCGATTGGAAATTTCTGCGATTTGCGCGGGATGACCAAGTTAAATAAAAACTTATAAAAACCGGTGTTAGAAAAATTTTGGGTATATTGAAAATTAAAAAGAGGAAAAATGAATGAATAAAATGTATCTAGCGTAAGTAATTGGTATTGCGAAAATACGAATGTAGTTTTATTTTCGGCCATAAATCGTGGAAAGTGCCAACCGCCACTAGTTTTGGCAGTATAATTTAAAATTTTATTTCATTTTTCCATTAATGTTATATGTTGATATAGCTTATTTTTTAATTAAATGATTTAAATTTTACTTTAATTAATTCCCTGATGTTGTCAGTTAGTGGGCTAAGATGTCAGTTAAATAATCGCTGCGAATTGCTTTAACGCTTTTCGGGCAGTTTCACAACCAAAAATGGGGCCTGCCCCCCCCAAAGAGGTTAGGATCCTACTAATTTTATTATTAATATTTTATCTTTGAAACTGAATGTATTTAACTTTGTATTTTACATCAAAATACGTAAAATATCTATAAAAAACTGGACTTTGCCATTAGGTACTTTATTTCAATGCGTTTTTTTTTTTTTGAATGAAAAAGTATTTTCATGCAAGCATGTCCAGTAATTAACCATTTAATTGCAAAATATTCATATTTTTACTTAAGCCTGGCCAGTTATTAAAAAATTTAATTACAAAAATTATCGTTAGTGTTGTCCCCCTGTGTTAGTGTAGCGAACTGTTGAAAAGTTGTATATCATTTTTCGCTGCTTATGAGATCCTTTGTGTGGAACTTATGTGTCTACATAGTATCCACATAAAGGTTTTTGAAGTTTTTTATTGACAAAGGCTGGGTTATTAAGTGAATGGCCATGCGGTTTCGTGAGTATACGTAGTAATACAAATATTTTTCCATATTCTTATAATTATTCAATTTCTAGGGAGGCGCAGAATGCAATTTGTGTGTAAGTATACAACAGCAAATAATTATGCTACCAACTGCAGAAGGAACCCACAGATTACCTACACTGAGGTGATATGTTGTTTGCCACTGGCAGTTTTGTATATAGCAATATGGCACCAAAAATTTTTTGCCATTTATGCATTGCATAAATGCATTTATGCCATATGCACATACATACGTATGCTTTTCGAACTGACGTAAAAAACACTGCCCCGTGCCACATGAACATTTAAAACTGCGACCGTTTGCTTGCTAAAAAACAAGGCATCTTCTGTCGGCCTCGGTGGGCATCGTTCAACGAATGTTGTTGTTGTTGTAGCGGCTACAACAACCCCGCCCAGGACGGTTGGTATCTCAGTCGTTGTCGTCAAGTTCCACTAACGGCAAGCCTAGGAAGCGTGCAGCTTCTGTAGGGTTTGTCCACAGGGACAAGGCCGTTAGGGTTGTCTTGTTTTCCGGGCATGCGAAGAGATGTTTCGAGTCATGTGGGGTCTCTCCGCATGCCGGACACTCATTCGGCACATCCTCATTCAACCTACTCAGGTAGGAGTTCAACCTGCTGCAGTAGCCGGAGCGAAGTTGTGCAAGTGTTGTGCGTGTCTCCCGAGGCAGATGAAGCTCCGTCTCGTCTATGTCCGGGGGTGGTATGCCTAGAACGGCATTCACAGGTCTAGAGTCTACATAACTCGAGACTGAGTCCCTGTGAATGCCGTTCAGGGCCTGTCGGTAAGTTGTCGGGTCCAGAGGTTGCTTAATGAACCTCTGGACTTCGTCCGTCAGTTCATATAGATGCCTCCTGACGTGCCTAGGCGAGGGCTCCTCTGCAAGCAGCTGTCTGCTTGGGTGGCCACTTCTGTGGCTCCCGATCAGGAACTGCTTGCAGAGCATTATATTGTGCTCCTTTACAGGGAGCATTTGCGCCTCGCCGTGCAGGTGGTGTTCAGGCGACATCAAGAGGCATCCTGTCGCTGTCCTGAGTGCGGTGTTCTGTACAGTCTGTAGCTTCGTCCACAGCGTCCTACTAGTCCCTGGTGACCACACTGGCGCTGCGTAGTTCAAAACCGGCCGGCCTATTGCCTTGTATGTTGCCAGCAACGTTTCTTTGTCTTTGCCCCAGGTACTGCCGGCTAGCGACTTGAGGACCTTGTTCCGGCTCTGTACTTTATTGACAATAGCGGTGGAGTGCAATGGGGTATAGTCATTGCGCTGGGTATGCAGTTACAGTTGCATGGCTATACTCAATCCCGATTCTTGCGTCCTCCTTTGCGCACTCTGGGCAACGTGAGCAACCCATGTGCGAGATGCGGTAACCAATCCGAGTGGAGCCTTGGGTCACGGCAGAAAGAGAGGGAGCTTCGGTGGGGCCACTCTGACTTATTCGGTTTAAGGGCTCACTAAAGTCTGCAGCGTCTGTTCCCTAGTAGGTGCGGCTGCAAGCGGGTGTCTGCTTGGAGCAAGCGGCTCGCTATATAAACGTGTATTTGGTTACGAAACCACCCCCGTCCCAGCAATGGGTTGTGCGCTGGGCTTAGGACCCGCAACGTAAAAACCACTTCCAGTGAAGAAGCAAGGCAAAGCCTCGGATGAGACCCCCCCTTATGATGACGACCACGGCAAACGTTTAAAGGACTACGATTTGAGGGCATGCACCTGGAATGTCCGGACCCTTAATGGGGAAGGTGCCTCTGCCCGGCTGGTTGATGTCCTCGTAAGGACAAAAGCTGACATCACCGCCATCCAAGAAATGCGTTGGACGGGGCAAGGCAAGCAATGTCTGGGCACTTGCGACGTCTACTACAGCTGCCATGTAAAGGAGCGTAAATTCGGTGTTGGATTTGTGGTGGGAGAGAGACTCCGTCGCCGAGTACTGTCGTTCACCCCGATGGACGAGCGTCTAGCCACAATCCGCGTCAAAGCGAGATTCTTCAACATCTCGCTCATCTGCGCCCATGCCCCGACGGAAGAGAAGGATGAGGCATCCAAGAATCTCTTCTATGAGCGCTGCCCCCATCATGATATCAAAATCGTTCTTGGCGACTTCAATGCCAGGGTGGGCAAGGAAGGGATCTTTGGAACCACCGTCGGAAAATTCAGCCTCAACGACGAAACGTCCGACAACGGATTGAGGCTGACCGACTTCGCCGGGGCCCGAAACATGGTAGTATGCAGTACTAGGTTCAAGCATAAAAAGATCCATCAAGCTACGTGGCTGCCTCCGGATCGAAAAACGAGAAACCAAATCGATCATGTTGTGATAGACGGAAGGCACGCTTCCAGTGTTTTAGACGTACGCACACTCCGAGGCCCAAACATCGACTCGGACCACAATCTTGTTGCAGCCAAGATACGCACCCGCCTCTGTGCAGCAAAAAATGTGCGCCCAAATATGCAAGGAAAGCTTAACGTCGAAAAGCTGCAATCACAACAGACAGCCAGCGCTTTCGCTACTCGACTCTCACGCCTGCTCTCAGAGAGCACTTTTCAACAAACCGACATATGCGAGCAGTGGAACCACATTTCCCGCTCATTAAGTACCGCCGCCGAAGAAGTAGTCGGATTTCAGCGAGCCCGAAAGAACAACTGGTACGATGAGGAGTGTCAGGAAGCTGCAGAAAAAAAAGATGCCGCCTACAGGGCCACGCTGCGATCGGGCGCAACGCGCGCTATGTGGGACCGCTATAGGGATCTGAAGAGGGAAGCGAGACGTATTTGCCGCAACAAGAAGAGAGAGGCAGAAATACGTGAGTGCGAAGAGCTTGAAACGCTGGCCGACAGGCGGAATGCCCGAAAATTTTACCAGAGAGTTAGGCGACTTACGGAAGGTTTAAAGACCGGGGCGCACTCCTGTAAGAACAATAATGGCGACCTAGTAACTGATGTCCAGAGCGTACTTAAACTATGGTGGGAACACTTTTCCGCCCTACTAAATGGTAGCAGCACGGAAAGTTGTGGAGAAGAAGAACCCGAGCCCGCAGTCGATGATGACGGAGTCGACGTTCCACCGCCTGACTATGACGAGGTACGTATAGCAATAACGCGGCTGAAAAACAACAAAGCCGCTGGAGCTGACGGCCTGCCAGTTGAGCTATTCAAGTACGGCGGCGAGGAGTTGATAAGGTGCATGCATCAACTCTTGTGCAGAATATGGTCAGATGAACGCATGTCCGACGACTGGAATTTAATTGTGCTCTGCCCAATCCACAAGAAAGGTGACCACGCCATTCGCGATAACTACCGCGGGATCAGCCTTCTAAGCATAGGTTACAAGGTTTATCGAGCGTATTGTGTGAAAGACTGAAGCCCACCGTCAATGAACTGATTGGGCTTTATCAGTGTGGCTTTAGACCTGGCAAATCCACCATAGACCAGGTATTCACAATACGCCAAATCTTGGAAAAGACCCGCGAGAAAAGGATCGACACTCACCACCTATTTGTCGACTTTAAAGCCGCTTTTGACAGCACTAAAAGGAGTTGCCTATACGCCGCTATGTCTGAATTTGGCATCCCCTCAAAACTCATACGGCTGTGTAAAATGACGTTGAGCAATACCACCAGCTTCGTCAGAATTGGAAAAGACCTCTCCGAGCCGTTCGCCACAAAATGGGGTTTCAGACAGGGCGACTCCCTTTCATGTGACTTCTTTAATCTGATATTGGAGAAGATAATAAGAGCTGCAGAACTGAACCGCTCAGGAACAATTTACTACAAGAGCGTGCAATTGCTGGCTTATGCCGATGTCGATGTCATCATCGGTAACAAAACCGCGAAGTCTGTTCTGCCTTTTCCAAGTTGGATAGGGAAGCAAAGCGCATGGGTCTGGTGGTAAACGAGGACAAGACGAAGTATCTCCTGTCATCAAACAAACAGTCAGCACATTCGCGCCTTGGCACCCACGTCACTGTTGACAGTTACAATTTCGAGAAAGTAGAGAATTTCGTTTACTTGGGAACCAGCATTAACACCGATAATAATGTCAGCATTGAAATCCAACGCAGAATCACTCTTGCCAACAAGTGCTACTTTGGACTAAGTAGGCAATTCAGGAGTAAAGTCCTCTCTCGACGTACGAAAACCACGCTCTATAAGTCACTCATCATGCCCGTGCTGGTATATGGCGCAGAAGCATGGACAATGACAACATCCGATGAGGCGGGCCTTGGGGTGTTTGAGAGAAAGATTTTGCGGAAGATTTACGGTCCTTTACGCGTTGGCGACGGCGAGTACCGCATACGATGGAACGATGAGCTGTATGAGCTTTACAACGATATGGACATAGTGCAGCGAATTAAAATACAGCGGCTCCGCTGGCTTGGTCATGTCGTTCGAATGGACACCGACGCTCCAGCTCTGAAAGTATTCAACTCGGAACCCGCTGGTGGTAGCAGAGGAAGAGGGAGACCCCCACTGCGATGGAAAGATCAGGTGGAGAAGGACTTGGCTTCACTTGGCGTTTCCAATTGGCGTCAGTTGGCACAGAGGAGAAACGACTGGCGTGCTTTGCTGAACTCGGCCAAAATCGCTTAGGCGGTTACAGCGCCAAAAAAGAAGAAGAAGGTTGAGTGCGCAGAGAAGGAGAGCAGGCTGTCGAATGTTACTCCGAGTATTTTGGGGTTATTCACCGTCGGAATTGGTGTGTCATCAACGTGAATCCCCAGCGGTAGCCTGACCTCCTTCGTCCAGGTTGTGAACAGGGTCGCGGAGGATTTCGTAGGGGAGAGGGCTAGACACTTTGCAGTGAAGAAGCGAGAAAGTTCGGAGAGATACCCGTTTACTTTCGAACACGGGTCATCAATTCCATTCCCAGTCGCCATGATCGAGCAATCGTCGGCATAATAGAAAATCGAGACTCCCTCTGGTGGTTGAGGGAGCTTTGAAATGTAAAAGTTAAACAGTAGCGGGGAAAGGACACCACCCTGAGGAACCCCCTGTTTTATTTTTCGCTGCTTACTCGTTTTGTCTCTAAACATTACCGACGAATGTCGACCACTCAGATAATTTGCCGACCACCGTTTGTGCCTCTGTGGGAGAGAGGAGGCCTCTATGTCTTCTAGTAGCGGGGAATGGCAGACGGTGTCAAACGCCTTTGACAAGTCCAACGCTACTAGAATCGTTCTCTCACAGGGACGGTTTCGGTTAAGGCCACGAGTTATCTGAGTGTTTATGGCGTTAAGTGCTAATGTTGTACTATGCACTTTACGGAAACCATGCTGATGCTTCGCTGGGGTCAGGTGGTTTGTGAAGTACGGGAGTAGCAAGGCCTCGAGTGTCTTCGCTACCGGGGAAAGGAGTGTTATCGGACGATAGGAATCTCCTTTGTTGGCAGGTTTCCTTGGTTTGAGCAGTGGGACCACTCTCCCCACCTTCCAGATGTCTGGGATGATGAGAGTGGCCATTGACAAGTTGAGGACCTCCGTTAGGTACGCTACCCCCGCAGGACCCAAATTTTTCAGCATCAGCATGCATATTCCGTCGGGACCCATGGCTTTGGAGGCTTTCGCCTTCGCGATGGCCACCTGAACTTCACCGCAAGTGAAAGCAAGGGGGGCACAAGTTGTTGGCAGTTTGTGCAGCCTTCTGGTCACTCGACGCTTGGCTTTGTCCATCGGATGATGCAGTATGAACTGCCGGCTGAAATAGCTTGCGCATCGCTCCGGGTCCGACGAGGCATGGTCGCCGAAGGAAATTTCGACTCTGTCGTCGTGCTTCGTCGGATTAGACAATGACCTCACGGTTGACCAAAGCTTGCTCACACCAGAGGTGAAATTACAGGTCTTCAGATGCTCCTCCCACTTCTTCCGCTTATGTACGTTTACTAGTTGCCGAATCTCCGCGTTGAGATCCCTGATACGGGGATCTCCGGGATCGGCCTGACGAAGGCTATCACGCTCATCGGCTAGAACAGCCGCTTCGGCAGGGAAGTTTGGACGTGGGTCCGATATAGATCCTGCCGGTATGAAGCGAGCTGCAGCAGCAGTGACAGCTCTGCGGAACTTACGTTCACCGAGATGGACGTCGGTTGGTGTGGGGAGCGCTGTGAAGGTGTTTTCGGTAAACTCCACGTAACCTTTCCAATCAGCTTTGGAAAAGGTGATATAGGTCCGGTGTTTGGCGGAGGCAAAGTCGGTTGGTTTATCTATCGAGATGACTATGGGTAGGTGGTCTGATGCTAGAGTCAGCATAGGTCGCCATGTTATGCTGTTTATCAGACCAGTGCTGACTATTGTGATATCTGGCGAGCTACTGCAGTTACCCATAATCCTGGTGGGTGCGTCGTCGTTCATTGTGCAGAATGTCGAATCGTCTATCTGCTCAGCCAAGTCTGTTCCCCTACGATCGTTTGACAGGCTTGAGTGCCAAAGATCGTGGTGCGCATTAAAGTCACCTACTACCATACGGTTTTCACCTCTGAGGAGCGCACCTACTTGCCCTAACCACTATTACTTCATACACTTGGACATTTTTGTACACCGCTATTTTTATAGATTTTTCATAAGTAGGCTATGGATCTTTTTATAAGCTAATTATGTTTTCTTGATAGCTCGACTTATCAGTTTTAGAACAAACTAAGAAAAATTAAATTTTTCTACGTATAAAAGAAATATCATCTTATTTCGAAAAGACTTGTTAATATTAAGAAAACAAAGGCGACCACTTTTGCTTCATACAGTAAGCTTTGTAAGGGGTATCGTTAAAAAATTCAATTTTATAGCACGCCGTGGCCTTGTAATCAGTTTGTGCATTATTGGCGAGCAGTTTGTTCGGTTTTGATATTCATAATGGCACGCGGAAAAGCCCTTTGCAAAGAAATTCGTGAATTGATTATTGATAAATACAAATTTAAGAAAAGTTATCGCGAAATTGCAAGAGAAGTTAATGTTCCAACTCCTACGGTGCAAAGTATAATTAGAAATTATAACGAAACTGGACAGATTTTGCCAAAAGAGCACGTGGGAGGTCGAAAATCAGTGACTTCCGACCGCGATATTCGGCAATTAAGCAACATTATTAAACAAAATAGGCGGAGTTCTGTAAGAAACTTGGCTGCTGCATGGTGACAGAAGATTGGTAAACATGTAGGACGTGAGTGGACCCGGTTGCAGCTGCATAAGTTGAAATATAATTTTTATAAGGTAGGGTTTCGAGTGTGATGCATTTCAGAATCCTACCAAATTTATGTTGCAATTAACAGGCGAAAAGGAAACCGTTACTAACAGTCCGTCAAAAGCAAAAAAGATTAGCTTGGAGTAAAGCTAGACGATTGTGGGTCCAAAGACAATGGGACTCCGTCATATTTAGCGACGAATCTAAGTTCGATGTTTGCGTAGGCGACTCAAGGACTCGTGTAATACGAAAGAGAAATGAAGCATATCATACAGACTGTTTGAGAAGGGCGGTAAAGTTCCCAGCGAGTGTCATGGTATGGGGTTGTATGTCCTCGAAAGGAGTAGGAAAGCTTCATTTTATCGATGGGACTATAAAAGCCATGGATTACGTCAATATTTTGGAGACAAATTTGCTTCCTAGTATACCCAATCTGTCTACAGCAGACGAATATATTTTTCAGCAAGATGGTGCCCCGCCTCATACCGCTAAAATTACCAAAAACTGGTTTCTTAGTAAAAATGTACCTGTTTTGGACTGGCCTGCTTCCAGTCCGGACCTTAATCCAATTGAGTCTCTATGGGCGCTAATGAAGAGAAGACTTCGAAATGACCCCCAGAGGACTATTGATGGCTTAAAGGCAAAAATTAGTGAAATCTGGGATTCTATAACTCCAACTGAATGTTTATCACTAACTAAAACTATGCATCTTAGACTGAATGCCGTAATAAATGCAAAGGGGGACGTTACACAGTATTAAAGTTCAGTTACGTTGACTGTATGAAGTAATAGTGGTCGCTTTAATTTTCTTAATATTAATAGTTCCTTTTGAAATAAATGAACATTTCCTTTATGTATCGAAAAATTTTTTTCTTTTTTTAATATAAAAGCTAGTCTATTAAGTACAATTCGCTTATAAAAAAAATTCACCACCTACTTGCGAAAAATCGTTGAAAGTGGAAGCGTAAAAAAATGTGTAAGTGTATGAAGTAATAGTGGTTAGGGCAAGTATATCAGGGTGATATCCTGCCGGGCAGCAGGTGACAGGGGGTATGTATATGTTAATTTTTTCGAGCTCGACATCGCCTGGCCGGATAGCGATGCCCTGACATTCTAGGGCGGTATCCCTGCGGTCGATGTCTGCTTCGATAAGATGATACTGCACGGTGTGGTGCGTGATGAACGCTAAGCCACCACCATTATCTCGCTCGCGATCTCGACGGTGCACGTTGTACCCGGCGCGATTCAACTTTGTTTGCAACTTCGTCTCTTGGACCGCAGCTATCCATATACCATGCCGACACATGAAGACGGTTATCTCCTCAATCTTGCTCTGTAGCCCGTTGCAGTTAAATTGAAGGAGCTTCATGTGGTTCGGGAGACGTGTCGTGATGTGGGGTGTAAGTGAAGTGTATGTTCTTGCCGCCGTTGGCTGTGTGTGCTGCTGTGGTGATTGCCGCCCTGTGGTGGTGGCGGGGGGCGTCGCAATTGGGGTCTGCGACCGAGCAGCGCAACACGGGCCCTCGAAGTTCCCCGTCCAATCTCGCGTGGTACGCAGACCTGAGCATGCCCTAAAGTGGCACCAGCCAAGGAAGGTGTTGCACTTGACTGATGTCACATTACGGAATATCCTGGTCTGACATACCGTGCAGATTGTAGGGGGAACCAGGAGTTGTTGGCGGCGGCGTGTGGGTGGTGGTGCGGTTGTGTGTGTTATGTGGTCTATAGTGGCTGTGGTACGGTCTGTGGTGTTATTATGTTGTTGTGTTGTGGTGACTGTGTGAGGCTGCTGTGTGAGTGTGTGAGGCTGCTCGGGCGGACTGTGGTTAGCCGTGGAGGCTGCTCTGTTTGAGCAACAGGGGGCCACGTACGACGTGGTCCACTCTCTATGTGTCCGTAGTCCCGAGCAGACTCTGAGGTGACTCCACCCCTCGCAGGCATTACACTTGACTGAGGTGGAGTTGTGGTGTAATTGTCTCCGGCATACCAGCAGGTGTAGGTTTCTGGCCCTGGGTTTGACTCGATGCCAGCCCTGAGTAGGAGAATACGTAGTGAATGTAGCCCTATGGACGGACAACTTCTGAGATACTTCGCCGACCTAAACGGGGTTAGATCGCCGAAACAGCCCTTGGTCGGGTAAAACCCGAGTCATTCCGGTACGTAGAACCGGCTGTCTTGGGAATGCGAACGAACATAGTGGTATCAAATCAATATATTTTCATATTACATATGTTTTGTTCGATTTGTTCCTAACTTTTTTCCATTTTCAGATTGCGCTTCATTCTCCCTAACGTAATTCATTATGTGCAGCTAACCGACGCATAGGGGCAAGTGGTAGGACCACTTAAGTAGAAAGCTCAATTTCTGTATTGAAAAATATAAAAGGAATTTTACTCCAAAACAATCTAGAGCATGTTGGCAGAATTTACCGCATTATAATTACTTTTATTGCGCAAACAAAAAGAAACACTAATGATAAAATGCATATGCACATACACAGCCGTATTGCGATCATCGGTAATATGCAACAAACAAATTCAACGCTCAGAACGGAGTGCTAACATCCGCCCGTTTTTTTTTTTCTTTCGACGCATGCTGCTGCAAAACGTGAAACTATTGTCGCTCGAATAAACGTACTGCCTGTCTGCTGCTGTAGATTGCTGTTGCCACTGCTTTTCATGGTTTCCTCGCACGCCAGCTACATACCTATATACGTTCATCAAGCTGCCTTGTTTGCTGACAGGTAGCGCTGCACATCTAGTTATGTCCTACACATGCGAGCCCGGAAGGCAGTGATGTGAACAGCAAGAAATTTCAAGTCTCGACCTCGGATACTGCGGTTGAATTTGTGAGTCGCTATATTTTCATAAAAGACAACATTGAAATGCTAAACAGTGGAGATAATAACACGTTTACAAGTTTAATTTTTATACATACATACATATGTACATATGTACATATGTAGCAGCTTCAATTTAATATTTTGTTAGAGGCTGTCAATCATTCAGTGCAAGGATGCATTGTTAATTTTAGCATTTAGGTTGTTATCAAAATAATTCTGTTTTGGTTATTAACGAAAATAAACTCAATCGCCAATTCTGAAGCAGTAGCGTGCATTTAGGTGCTAATAGTGAGCTGTCAGTGGCATAGAAACAACACCTTTTCGTTGATTTATTTTGTTTCAATTGGGGTGTTTACAGTTCGTTCCAAATAGTGTCTCAAAATGTAGACGTCTACATTTTAAGACGTTTTTAGCATCAAACTGTGAGCACATCTTATCGCTCATCAAGGACGATAAGGTTTTCTCGAACAAAAATGGCGTTCCTCAGCTTCCTATAGAACGGCAATTGCAGATTGCCCTGTTCAGACTTGGTTCATGTGGAGAGAGTGCATCCGTTCGAAAAATTGCTACATTGTTTGGAGTTGGTGATGGTGGCACATTAGTCATTAGTGTCATAAAAGCGCTCATCAATTTAAAACACAAATTTTTGTTTTGGCCGTCAGAAACTGAGAGGAAAGCTATCGTAGCAACGACAATGCATGAGCTACCCGGATGTATTGGTTATGTTGATGGGTCTGAAATTAGGCTAGCAGAAGCGCCGGTTAAAAATCATGAGCTGTATTTTTCCCAAAAAAAAGCAATATTTCGTTAAAATACAAGTCGTTTGCGATTTTAATTTGCAAATTCGTCAAGCAAGCTTGGGCCACCGAGGCAGTGTTCACGATGCCAAGATATACAGCCTCTCACCTATTTACAAAAATTCAGCAAGGTACTTTTCGGAGAAAGAATGGCTGGCTGGTGATTCTGCTTATCCAGTTGGTGCCAACTTGATAACACCATTCAGACAAAACAGTACTGAGCTAACAAAGGACAAAAGGGACAAATTCAATAAATAATTTTCCAAATACAGAGTGAAGGTGGAAAACTAAAGGAGCGGTTCAACAGTTTAAAGGAGATGCGATTCCGTTACACGATACCGATAATCATAAAAGGTGTTGTGAATGGATATTAGCCTGCTGCATTCTCCATAACATATTACAGCAGTATCAGCAGGTTGGTGAAGAAACCGAAGGGTGTGAAGCTGTTGTTTATCCAGCTGAATTTTCGGGTTCTTCTGTTTCTAGACTGGAATTGGCTAACTTTATAAATGAGTGAAGAACTACAAAAAAAATACTGATGATTAAATTGAATAGTTTTATTTCTTTCATATATTATTATTCATTTCTATAGTAAATCAATTATTAAATTCAGTCTTCTTTATCAAATAGTATTTAGTTTTTAAAACTATAATATTCAACATCTTATATACATATTAGGCTGTAATTTTTGAGGAACTTTTTTTTCAACTAAAAAACAGGCTAAAAACTTTCAAAAAGGTGAAAAAAAGAGCCTCTAAAAATTTGAGCTCTTAATATTATCATTAAGTGGTGCCTGTTCCTAACTTTCCATTTCACATATAAATAACATGGGAAAAAAATGTTTCGTTTTTCTTATTTTTGTAGCTTGACATATAAGCATTGTAAAAATGAACTGAAAAATTGTTTTGGTAGGAAATTGAACGCTCTACAAAAAAGTTCTAATTAATTTTTTTTACAGAGTGAGCCGTTCTGAAGATATTCAAACTTAAATTTGCAAATGTATGAAAATATGATTTTTATTTTATTAAACTGATACTGATGACTTTTTTATGTCTTAAAAATTATTTTTAATCAGAAAACTAGTTTTTGTGCTCTTATATTTTTATAAAGCTAAAATAAAAAAAAAATTACGTCTTAGATATTATTTTATTATTTGATTAACTCTTAAACAAAAGTAATTATGAACTAGGTTCAGTAAAATTATTATTTTATAGATTACAAAAAAAAACTTTTCAACAACTAGAATACATAAACAATACATAAATAAGACTTAAAAAAAGTCATCAGTATTAGTTTGATAAAATAAAAATCATAATTTCATACATTTGCAACTTTAAGTTTGAATATCTTCAGAACGGCTCACTCTGTAAAAAAAAATAATTTGAACTTTTTTGTAGAGCGTTCAATTTCCTACCAAAATAATTTTTCAGTTCATTTTTACAATGCCTATATGTCAAGCTACAAAAATAAGAAAATCGAAACATTTTTTTCCCATGTTATTTATATGTGAAATGGAAAGTTAGGAACAGGCACCACTTAATGCTAATATTAAGAGCTCAAATTTTTAGAGGCTCTTTTTTCACCTTTTTAAAAGTTTTTAGCGTGTTTTTTAGTTGAAAAAAAAGTTGCTCAAAAATGACACAGCCTAATACATATGTATAGTGGAAGATAAAACAGCGGCACAATATGTTGACAAGTTTTGACTTTATTTGTTTAAGATATATTAACTTTTTATAAAAGTATAGCTCGTTATATAACAAAAACTATGTACGTCCAAACTTCGAAGTTTGTACAAAGAAATCAACAAATTAACCTTTTTAATTAGTTACTAGAAAACTTATTGGTATGCACTTTACACTAGAACTAATAGGCTATAAAAGTGCATACCAAAATATTTTCTAGAAACTCTAATCAAAAAGTTTAAAGTTTTGATTAAACTTTGTTGATTTCTTTTAAATTTTGTATTATTTAAGATTGATATTTGGATTTATGTGGCTTTTGTTATACGAACCATACTTTTATAAAAAATGAGTGAACATTAACCAACCAAAAGACAAATTGTCAAATTGTTATTTTGGCTCTCTCGGCTGAGAAAGCGCGTCTTTGAACAATTTTCTTCAACCCAAATCGATATATGGCATTTTTAAACCATTCGTTGTTATAGAAGAAACCATTTAAATGAAAGTTCCAAACTTGGTACGAGATTTAGCAGAATTCTACAAATTTTCATAAAATTGTGAAACTTTTTAATTAGTTTTTAAAATTTTTTGAGTATTAAGTTTTATACCTAGTTAATTTTCGTGCAATAAAATGCAAGTTCTCGTATTTCTATGTAGCGCAAGCATTCAAATGTAAGAATGCCTTTAAAAACGTATTATAAATGGCAAGAAAACTGCATACTCAAAAAATACAAAATACACTGGTTAAAATGTTTTAAATTTTTATGAAAATTTGTAGAACTCTTCTAAATTTCGTACCAATTTTGAAGCTTTCATTTAAATTAATTTTGCTATAACAGGAGCGATATTTAAATAAAAATATTAAAGAAAATATGTAATAAGAAAAACAGTGTGAATTAAAAAAAGTACTATACGCTAAATTCTTATACTAAATGTAAATCATTAGTTTTTGAAATTATAAAAAATTGAAATTCGGTTCGTTTACGTTTTTTTTATTTAAATTTTTCTTACTCCATTTCTTTTTTAATTTCCCGTTCTTTCATTGCGATTCTTTCTCGCATTTCGAGCTCCAAAATTCGGAGTCGCTCATCACTTTTAAATTTTTCTTTTTCAAAGTTAAATTGATCTGCTTTCAGTTCCACTTCTTTGGCTTTTTAAGCCAGCTCCTCCTTCTTCTAGCCTAACTCCATTTCATTACGATGTTTCCTTACCTCCAATAAACTAGAATTGACTTCAAGTACTTGGGATAGTGCCGTTCTGGAATATATGCCTTTCCGCAAACTTTTTATGGGAGTGTTTATAGGCTCGGCGTTCGCTTGCACTGGAGTGGAGGGTGATGGTACTAGTGCTTTATTTTCTACTTCGTCATTGCCGGTGTGGGGCAATTCTTCCGATACAACTTCAATAAGGTCGTCATAATCAATTTTATCAAACGGTGGCGAGTACCTGTCTATTGCACTGTTGTCCTCCGTGTCGATGATGCCTTCAACCGCTGCAAACTCTCTATAGCCAAAAACGTCCTCTAACTCGTCATACAATAGGCATTGTTGTAGAATCATTCCTATTGTCCCAATTATATGTTCTAATTCAAAAGAATAAAAGTTTACATGTATGTTTTACTAACCTCGGATAGTTTCCCCGTCCTTGAAAGTTCCAGCGCCTGTGGAGTTTTCCGTTCCCTTTGCTCTTACGTACGCTTGCCGCAAACTCCGCACTTTGTTACGAACCGCCTTCCATTGGATGCCCTCTAATTTATATTTAGCTAAATACTTACTATAATAAACATTGCAGCTTGGTTTTTCCAATGGACGATTGTCGCGTAGAAAATTTATTAAAGTTTGTTGCTCCACTTCAGTCCATTTTTTATAAGGCGCCTTTGGTTTGTTATTCTGAAAAATTGTAACTATTTAACTTAATTACCAACTGCTAATACATATTTTTTCTTTTTTACCTTGTTTTCATCAGCCATTTCGCTCAAGTTAAATGCAAATACGGAAAACGTCCACAATAAAATCAAATTATCTCATTGGTGTTGCCATAATGCAACCTTGCTGGTAGGTTGCAAAATGTAGACGCGTAAAAAACATACCATTGAGTGTGACGAAATGTAGACGGCGTCGTTTTCCAATTTTGTATGGGAAACAACAAAACCACAGATTTTACGGTTAGAAAACATCTTAAAATGTAGACGTCTATATTTTAAGACACTATTTGGAACGAACTGTGAACATCCCAAGTGTTAACGACTGGTTATTTATTTTGTTTCAACGGTAACTATTGAGCTTTGTTTCATCAATTTAGCTCCGAAACGTAACGAAATTATTTTGATAAGTTAATTTTGCTCATAAACAAAACGAAATCAATTCGTATAGTTTGCAGAGCATCTCTGATTCAGTGTATTGTGTCTCTATGGTATTGAGCGGTATGAACCCTACAAGACATTGCTGAGCACTTCATGCAAAAATTCCAACACATTAACACTTTTGTTTTTGTATTATGGAATAAATGAGTAGTTTGACTATTAGTACTGAGGACTTTGTGATGAAAAAATTGAGGGAAAAGTACTAAATTTTTGGCCATGGCCTCAACGAAAATTAAGACTTCGATAAGTGCTTTTGTAATTAGCGATAATGATAATATGAGCACTGAGAGCTAAAATTATAAACAAACTTGCAGGTTTTACTGGGCGTATGCTGCATTTATGCATTTTTTTATGTTTTAATTACACATGGAGAATTTAGATACTTATTAAGAAAGTACTAAAAATTAAGCAGTTTATTAAATACTGCTAGTGAAGTTTAAAATATAATTTTGAGTTTTCGGTATCTGTATCATTTTCTGTTCGATACTTAGATCTCATGATGGTCGGTTCTTTGTTACCACATCGGGCTAGGGAAATCCAGCCAAGAACCATCACTCAAAAAAAAAACCAAGGCAATGAACTTGCCCTATTTTATATTATCCTGGGGTAAATTTATTTATAAGCGTGGAATCCCTAATGCATGGAAGTGGGATTTTTTGCGATGAGGAAGTGGAATTCACGCGGCATGAGCAAGTGGAATTCAGGCGTTATAAGGATCAACGAAGAGGGCTTGTTTACGAAGTGCTTGCTGGCTCCTCGTTTTCTTCATTTTGGGATGGAAGAAGGACCACTTTGGCCAGCGGTCTCGTGATCTGCCCTTTCTCCGTGATGATGTCTACCACGCGTACTCGATCGTCGGGACCAGGATGTAAGCTACTTATTCGACCTAATCTCCACTCATTTGGCGGGAGTTTGTCTTCCTTGATGACAACGAGATCTCCTAATTTTATATTTTGCTTTGGATGCTTCCATTTAATCCGCTTTTGCAGTTCGGATAAATATTCGGTATTCGACGAAGTTTGTACCATTGTCAGAATATATGTTTTCCGGGCATCCTCTTCTGGCTACAAACCTGGCGAACGCGGTTAAAGTTGATGGAGTGCTGAGGTCACTAGTTGCTTCCTAACGGATCGCTTTTGTCGAAAAACAGACAAAAAGACAACCGTGTCCTTTGGACATTCGACAACCTCGGCCGCTATAACTTTTGCTGTCAAAGGGTCCAGAAAAATCTACATCTGTATTCGCAAACGCGCGCGAAAATGTGGTTCTCTCCTGAGGGAGAATTCCCATAAGTTGGGTTTGCGTACGTTTTTTGTATATCGTACATACTTTGCAATTATGGATTGTGGATTTGATCAAATTTTTAACTCAGGGGGTCCAATACTGAGTTCGGATAAGGCGAAGCATGTGTAGTGATCACACATACCAAATACATTAGAAGCGCCAACCTACATATGCAATATGAGCACAGCGACATAGATATGCAATTAAGGGCAATGCTGACCAGGCAAATGTTATCAACATTTAGCGCTGCCGCTTGCAAGCAGAGTATTTCAATTATCCTCACTGCTCTGGCAGCTGCCTCATCATTGGTTGCTTCTAAATTCAGCAATGCAATGATAAAGAAAACGAGAAGAAAGAGGCGGAGTTATGAAAATCACTTTCGGTGTCAAATTTTGTATAAATAGAGTTAAGATTTAGTAAATAGAACAGAATATGATTGACATGTTTAGCTTCATCAGTTCTCCTAATTCGGAAACTGCAAAGTTGCCTAGATAGAGTTTTCGGCAGCCTCATGGCGCCTATTGAACGGCAGAACCTTCTCTGCCTAATAAAGAAGAAGGTTAATAATAACAAATAAAACCAGATAGGACCAACACATGGCGATCCTGCCAGTATAGTAAGATCGCCAACAAATGGCGATCCTGCCAAATCACTATACTCCCAGGATCATAACAATCCGGCCAAACTACTGATCCATCAAAATTTCTTTTATTTGATGATAGCCATCACTGGCTACGAAGTTGGTAAGGATGCGCAAGCAGGAAAACTGTTGTAAGATACGAACAACCAAAAGCGCACAAACCCGAAATCGATGACAATAAAGACTCCGAATTCTATACAGTCGGCTTCATAGTACTTTTTATAATCCTCGTACTTGTGGCCATGTTCACGATATTAGAAAAGTATTTAAACCAGTGGTGCACACGGGAGTCTCCGGGAGCTACTCGGCTTTCACATACAAGTCGTGTGTGCGCAGCTACCGAACTTATGCGCCGCTAGCAGCCGGTCAGTTTGCGTTTGTACTTTATGCTGTAAGCATCACATGCGCGAGCTGTTTTGCTGAGTACACACATACAGATACAAAAAAATTGCGCTTGTGTTGGGAGTTCTGCCAACGCTGTGCACCACTGATTTAAACAGACGACTACGTCGACTGAGAACTGAACCACAACGCATATAAGCGCGGCCAAGGATAGGCACAACAGCATCAGAATTCAACACATACAAAATGGGTGCAATTATAAATTAGGGTAAAACCAATATACCTATAAATACATTACTTATAATTTATTGCATTCCTGTTGGTCATATTTTGCGAGGCTATGTTCATGTAATACAAAATATAATATTAAGGGTTCAGTTATTAGTAAAATTATTTGTGTATTTCCTAATGATAAATACAATTTTTGGAAAACGTAATTACATAAATTTGTGCATACTAGTATACAGCAAGAATAAAAACAGAATAAAAAAAAGAAATAAGAAAATAAAATACTAAATAGGAATTTTAAGCTCAGAGTCAACGCATAAAAACAATGACTGATTTTAATTTGCAACTGGCCTCGAAAGCCATTCCGAGCTTTTCCGGAAACTATAGGGAATTGGAAGTATTTTTAAAAGTAACCGAAATCATATACAATGACTTATCTGAAGATGGCAAAAGTGCCCTAATAGATTTCATAGTTTACGTAAAACTAAGCCAAACGGTGAAAACAAACGTGACTGCAATACAAACTCCCCAAATATTCCAACAACGCAAAGATTTATTAAAAAACAAATACAAAAACACAACAACTATTCCACACATACAAAACCAACTTGCCAATCTTACACAAAGAAATTTAAGTGTCACTAACTTCAAAAACAAAATATTACAACTGGTGTCTGAACTAAACACTTTGCAAATAGGGCAATTGGGTACGAATGCAACGAACGAACAAAAAGCATTGATCGCTAACCTAAATGAGCAATATAGCTTAACTGTGTTTAAAAATGGACTGAATGAACAATTCAATCAAACGGTATTCGCTGCTCTACCCAAATCTTTTGACAGCGCTGTTGAACTTGCTCTAGAAATAGAACGAGGGACCCAACAAGGTAGTAGGAGCGTTATGTTCTTTAGAAATAGGAACAACAACCATACAAACAATGCAAATAATTTGTACAGGCAGAGCAATAGTGGTCATTTTCATTCTAACAACAGGTATAACAACAACAATACCTATAACATTAACAGTAGAACACGCAATAACTTAATGAGCAGTCCTGACCAAAGGCAGAATACTTACTATAACCACAATTCAAATAGGAGCTCAACTAATGCAAGACACAATAATTATAGGAATAATCAGAGTAATTATTTTAACTAAAGACAGCCCAATAACTCCAATAGGAATAACCAAAGATACTTGCCTAGAAATCAGGAGAGAAATGGTCGCCGCATGAACGTTGTCCAATTACAGGGAAACGAAGGCGACCCGAAGGACTACAGGGGCACTCCTCCGGGGGACAGGGACCCATAAACCACACTAATCGTAACAATATTTATGTAGTAACGGAAAATTTAACAAATTATATAACAATACATAATTTAGAATTCAATAAGCCTATGGACATTCCTTATAGACAGGAGCAGACATTTCGATTTGTAAAAATCCATTCAACAAGCAATTTGACTTTGACACCAACTCAAAATGCAAATTAACAGGAATAACAAAAGAAGAAATTTATTCAGTAGGTGCGTCAAAGCTAAATTTTCTTATAGAAAATGATAAAGCAGTTATCGACTTGCAGCTGGTAAATGGCAATTATCCTATAGCAACAGATGGAATCCTAGGTAGGGACTTTTTGATAAATTACCTTTGTAAAATTGACTATGAAATATTCACAATAACAATAAATCTAAAAGACAAAGAGTATATTTTTCCAATGAACACAAAAATACCAACGAACCAAGAGATTCCACCCAGAACAGAAATAATACTACCCATTAAATTAAATACACAGGAATATAGCGTACTCTTTAACCAGGAAATACAAAAAGGAGTATTTCTAGCAAACTCGATTGCACCTGCCAAAGGTATTTCCCATGTCAAGATAATGAACGTTAACAGTCATGCAGTCAAGATTGAAGAATTTAAATGCACGACAGAAAAATTAACAAATTACAATATACTAAATACACATACTCAAACAAATACATACAACAATGAACGCTTTAATAAAATAATGAAAGAATTAAAACTAAAAAACCTAGGTAAAGAAACAGAAACAGAACTAAAAGAAATTTTTCGTAAGTATCAGTCTATCTTTCACTTAGAAGGAGAACAACTTTCAGTAAATAACTTTTACAACCAAAAACTTAACAGACAACGAACCGGTATACATCAAGAACTACAGACTACCACCATGATTGATAACGTCAGCATTGAACCTTCTGTCAGTCCATACAATTCTCCATTACTTCTAGTACCCAAAAAGAGTGAAAAAATAATAAGAAATGGCGTTTAGTAGTCGACTATAGAATATTAAAGGACAAAATAGTAAATGACCAATTTCCACTAAAAAGATTAGAGGATGTACTAGATGTCTTAGGAAGAGCCAAGTATTTCACAACCCTAGACATGACCAGTTCTTTTCACCAAATACCTTTGCAAAACGATTTAAGGCCACCAACAGTATTTTCAACACAAGACGGACACTACCAATTTAAACGAGTGGCAGGGATTAAAAATATCATCAAACAGTTTCCAAAGGATGTTAACAATCGCACTAAGCGATTTAAAATCAGAATAAAAACCTCTTAAAAGTTTTTGAAAGACTAAGGTATTACAACCTCAAATTGAATGCAATCAAATATCAATTCCTTAAATAAGAAGTCATTTATTTAGGACATTTAATAACAGACAAAGGCATCAAAACTGACCCAGCTAAATGTGAAATAGTACGCAATTATCCAAGACCAACAAATCCAGATGAAACAAGAAGATTTATAGCATTTTGCAATTATTACAAACGTTTTCTTCCAGACTTTGCACAAATCGTCAAATGTCTAAATTATCTGTTAAAAAAGGGAAAACCTTTCATTTGGTCTGAAGAATGCGAAAAAGCATTTAATAATTTAAAAGAGAAGCTAATTAACCCACCAATACTACAATACCCAGACTTAGACAAACCATTTATACTTAGAACAGACGCATCAGACTTCGCTTTAGGAGCTATTTTATCACAAGGAGAAATAGGTCACGCTTTACCAATATCATACGCAAGTAAATCATTACAAAAACATGACATCAAGAAACCCATAATAGAGAAAGAGCTATTAGCAATTCATAGGGGAATTAATTATTTTAGAACCTACCTCTTTGGCAGAAAATGCGTAGTAGTAACTGACCACAGACCACTAGTATGACTGTTTTCGCATAGAAATTCATCATCGAAAATTACAAGAATTAGAATAGATCTATCAGAATACGACTTCGAAATTGTATAAAAACAAGGTAAAATAAATACCAATGCAGACGCATTATCACGCATCAAGATAGATAGCGACGTACTTAAATCAATGATCCCAATTAGTAAAAATGGGAAAGGAGATAAAAAATTTATTAACGTTTTAACAAGGAGCAAGGCCGCAAAATTAGAAGAAATTGAGGAGAAAGAAGTAGGGCAAGAAGATAAGAAAACCGGTACACATATTAGCAAAGAAAACGTGTCTCATAAGAAGCATCGCGAACTTCACATTTGGGACTGTATATCTTTTAATGACGTAAAGAAAATGAGGTTTAGTATTGAAAAAGATAGTAGTACTACAATTGAAATAATTAATAATGAAGTGCACATAACTTGTAGCAATGACCTTTGAATCTAGATTCAATGTTGGAGAAACTACATAGTTTACTAAGAAATTCACATAGAAAGGAGCTAGCCCTTTGTGAAAAAGATTTTATATTTAAAAGTATTGATATGAATGCATTCAAGAAAAAATATAATGAGTTAGAAATGAATAAACGCGCGCTAATAAAAATACTTATATACAAAGCTCCAAGGGAAATAGAAAGCATGATACTTAAATACAAACTGATAGACGAATTTCACTGCTCAAACATTGCAGGCCACTTAGGAATTCGAAAAACTATTCTAAAACTCAAACAAAGATACATTTGGAAAAATATGAGGCAGATGGTCAAAGAATTTATAAACAACAAAAAAAAAATGCACACAAAACAAAATGGTAAGACATACAAAGGAACCACTTGTAGTGACGGACATGCCAATGTCAACATTCGAAACCATAGCGATTGACACTGTAGGCCCACTACGCATATCAAACGGCTACAGATACCATATTAACAATGCAATGTGATTTATCGAAATTCGTGATAGCACACCCAATTGTAAGTAAAGACGCAAAAACAATAGCAACCACTTTACTTGAACAACTAATTCTCAAGTACGGTTTCATTAAAACATTATAATCTGACAGAGGGACAGAATTTGTAAATGAGCTAATTACAAATGTATGCAATCTACTTAACACTAAACAAATATTTTCGACGCCATATCACCTTCAGACAATAGGTTCACTTGAGAGAAACCACAAATCACTTAACGAATATCTACTTTCATATGCCGAGGATTATTAATGGAACAAGTGGACACCGTATTACACTTTCGCATACAATACGACCCCACACGTAGACAATTTGTATTCGCCGTATGAATTAGTATTTGGTAAATAACCTACGCTGCCAAGCGATAGCACAAGCAAGCAAAATGAAATTTATGACATTCTCAACTATGCCTGTGAGTTGAAACTGAGACTCCAGACCTCAATAAAGAATGTCAGAAACATAATAAATATTGTAAAAAATAAACGAAACTCCAAGTACGACAATAATGTAAACAAAGCCAAGTTCGAAATAGGCGACTTAATTTATGTAAGATTAGAAAATAAAAAGAAAAACCAAAGCCCGTATCATGGCCCATATAAAATTGTAAATAAAAAAAAAAAATTCCACACTTGACATTAATGGTAGATATAAGGAATTACACAATAATCTTTTAAAAAGACTGTGATGTATAAACCTTGATAACTCTACGTGTTCTTTTATTTGCTCT
>NW_023460060.1:0-15772 GCF_013731165.1 Rhagoletis pomonella
AATACTTTTGTTTACATCCACTGTTGCCAATTTGGTGCTTTTCGCAATGAATTTAGTGGGTATTCAAAACGCGAAAATTTTAGAGTTTGGTGCTGGGTGCGTTTGTTTTTAGGTTGAAGACAGCAAATTTGTAAATCTTAAAAAGAATGGAAGTAAAATTTATAGCAATCGTAAGTGTCGTAAGCAACTTTAAAAAATTAAAACAAAATTATGGCCCAGTGACAGCTGACAACAAAATATGTGGCAGCACCTTCAATCATGTTAGAAGAAATCGACCGTCGTGCATGAAACATTAGGGACCTTCATCTAAAGTGATAAAGGGATAAATTGCATTCTTTCATGAACACACCTTGGTTTATAATTGCACAAAATAGTTTATTATTTAACTTATCTGGCTAGTTACGTTGCATTCTTATCTCGTCCATTTTGTTAATTTGCTTTTTATTTGTTCGTAGAAAAATCGACCACCTGGCAGTCTGTCAGGATTGGATTTTGCTGAAATTTATACGTTCATCCACCAAAACTTTGGTTAAATAGGTGTCCATACAAAGTTTGACAGTTCATTTATCAAAATGTTAAATTTATCATTTTATCAGGTTTATCAGCGGTTTATCGCTTTTGATGAAGACCCCTATTGATTTTTAATAATCTGAATCGGCATCTTTACAATAATAAAAGCCTAGGCGCACACTGCGGCCGGCATCGGCCGAATTGACATGAATAAAAACTTGTGATTATATGAGCGCTCTCATGCATAAACCGATAACCGAACCGACATCGGCCGTTGACGTCCGTCAGTGACGATAAATGCAAACATGTTTGTTTTTCACGTCCGATTTCAGAAGAAGAGAACCAAAATGTACTGCGAAAAATTAACTTATTGGGTGCAAAAATAAAAAAATTACATATAAAATCACATGTTTAGAGTATATCAATTAAAATGTATCAAAATATTTCACTGCTTATAAAATTGTAATAAAAACTAGATTTGTGTGTACAAATACGGTCGGCAAATGATTTGGTTAAGTGTGCGGATCCTTTCGGACGGTCAAATTGTTCGGCCGAAATCGGTCGGCCTATCGGATGCAATGTGCGGCTAGCGTAAGTTGCGATCCCGTACGAGTCCGGACTAGTCAGAAATAGTCAGAATCAGCCAGATTTTACTGGAAATCGGCCCGTACTCGGTTCTCTGACTATTGAGAGGACAAAAAAGAGAGTAAAAAGTCCTCTCTCTGTCAGAAGTTACCAGTTTTAGTCCGAAGATTTTTTGCTGGCAAGTTCTGGTAATTGTGTCAAACGATCTGCTATTGTGTGTTTGGCAGCCAAATGGTAAACAAAAGAAAGGTGCACTCTGCTAATGCATGTTGAAAAAATATTTAATTACGTGTTTAAGTGGATTATAATCAATTTGAAAGTATTTTTGGTTATTTATATGTGTGAGCTGAGTGCGTTTACGCATAAAATAAGCAAAAATTTACAACCAAAATTTGGGGGTTATGTTGAAGTTGACAGAAGTTACCATTTTTTACTAGAAAGCGATCCCGTAATTTCCAACGTTACTTTCTCGGTCTGAGCGAATTTTTATTTTTTGACAGTTTTACTAGTTTTAGTCCGAGGAATACGGGGTTGCACCTATAGTGTATGCATATAAAGTCCATTAAATACACCAATAAAAAGTTGGTGCTTTTTCAAATTCTAAACTTGGTAATACTGCCTTTTGTTCCATGCTTCCTCTTTTTCTTGTCGAGTTCGTCTTGCTGTTGTTGTTGTTGCTCTAGCGGCTACTAAGCCCCGTTCGGGTCGGTTCATCCATCCAGGGGGAGGCCCAGGAAGTGTGCGACTTCCACAGGGGCTGTCCATAGGGACAGGGGCGTCAGCTGAATAGGGTTCTCAGAGCATGTTAAGACTCTCCACATGCCGGGAATTGGTCGGGCACATCCTCGTTGATTCTACTTAGGTACGAATTCAGCCTGCTGCAATAGCCAGAGCGAAGTTGGGCTATTGTAGTGTGGGTCTCCCGAGGCAGACAAAGTTCTCTCCCGTCCACGCCCGGTGGTTGTGTGCCTAGTACGGCATTCACAGGGCGGAAGTCTACATAACTTGAGACTGATTCCCTGTGAATGCCGTTCAGGGCCTGTCGGTAGGTTGACGGGTCCAGAGGTTGTTTGATAAACCTCTGGACTTCGTCCGTCAGTTCGTAAAGATGCCTCCTGACGGGCTCTTCCACGAGCAGCTGTCCGCTGGGATGGCCACGTCTGTGGCTCCCAGCAAGGAACCGCTTGCAGAGCATTATGTTATGCTCCCTTACTGAAAGCATCTGGGCCTCGTTATGTAGGTGGTGTTGGGGCGTCATCAGGAGGCATCCTGTCGCTGTTCGTAATGCCGTGTTTTGGCAGGTCTGTAGCTTCATCCACTGCGTCCTGCTAGTCCCCGCAGACCATACGGGCGCTGCATAGTTTAGAACCGGCCGGCCAATTGCTTTGTATGTTGCCAGCAACGTTAATTTATCTTTCCCCAAGTGCTGCCGGCCAGCGACTTGAAGACATTGTTGCGGCTCTGTACTTTGTTGATAATTGCGTTTGTATGCGCCGAGAAGGAGAGCAGACTGTCGAAGGTAACTCCGACAATTTTCGGGTTATTCACCATCGGTATTGTTACGCCAGTAGCGGGGACAGGACACCACGCTGTGGTACCCCCTATTTAAGTTTACGTGGCTTGCTAGTTTTGTCTCTGAAAATTATTGACGAGTGTCGACCACTCAGGTAATTCGCCGACCACCATTTGAGTCCCTGTGGGAGTGAGGAGGCCTCTATATCTTCTAGTAGCGTTGAATGACTGACAGTGTCGAGCGCCTCGGACAGGTCCAACGCTACTACAATAATTCTCTCACAGGGGCAGTTTCGGTTTAGGCCACGAGTTATCTGAGTGTTTATGGCGTTAAGTTCTGTTGTTGTGCTATGCACTTTACGGAACCCATGCTGATGCTTTGCTGGTGTCAGGTGGTTCGTAAAATACGGGAACAGCAGGGCCTCGAGTGTCTTCGCTCCCGGGGAAAGGAGAGTTATCGGGCAATAAGACTCTCCTTTGTTGGCTGGTTTCCCCAGTTTGCGCAGTGGGAAAACTCTCCCCATTTTCCAGATGTCAGGAATGACGAGAGTGGCAGTAGACAGGTTGAGGACCTCCGTTAGGTATGCTACTCCCGCTGGACCCAAATTTTTCAGCATCAGCATGCATATTCCGTCGGGTCCAATGGCTTTGGATGCTTTCGACTTCCCGATGGCTACCCTTACCTCACCGCTGGTGAAAACAAGAGGAATCCGGAAATCCCCGTATCAGGGATCTCAATTCGGAGATTCGGCAACTTGTGAACGTACATTAGCGGAAGAGATGGGAAGAGCATTTAAAGACCTGCAACTTCGCCTCAGGTGTGAGCAAGCTTTGGTCAACCGTGAGGTCGTTGTCCAACCCGACCAAGCGTGACGACAGAGTCGAGATAGACTTTGGTGACCACGCTTCATCAGACCCGGAGGAATGCGCAAGCTATTTTAGCCGGCAGTTCATTCTGCATCCTCCGATGGATAAAGCCAAACGTCGAGTGACAAGAAGGCTGCACAAAATGCGAAAACCCAGTGCGTCCCTTGTTTTCACCAGCGGTGAGGTAAGGGTAGCCATCTGACATACCCATTTAATAGGAAACGGGATTCATCGCCCATTACCAAATTGTGAACAAAGTCTGGATTTTCCTCCGCTTTTTCACGGAAACGAATGGCATATTCAAGCCATTGCTGGTAGTCTGTCGTCTTCAACTCTTGCACAAGTTGAAATTTATATGGGAGCAAGTCTAATGTCACGAAAATTCTCTGCAGGGACCGCCGTGATAGTCCAAGTTGTGTCGAACGCCTCCTTGTTGATGTTGATGGACTACGCTGTACGCTGTCCCATAAAGGTTTAATATTTTGAGCAGTGTGCACGACAGGTGTTCCTTCGGCAACAGGAAGGGTTCTTGCAGACCCATGTTGACGAAAATTTCCAATCAAATGGGTTATTGCTGACGCTGTGGGTGCAATGCGCACATTAAAATGACGACGATATGCACGCTGTGTCAACACAATAGACCGTTGGTTTAAAAAATAAAATTCATTTATTTGTGCACGTGGTTCGATCGTGTAATGATTCATAATTAATTCCCCAAGTCTTCTTCAGAAATTTCTGAAAAAAAATGAAAAAATAATAATTAAAAAAGTTATAAAGAATTAAAACCATATAGCTCATTCGGCGCCACACAGTATAAGTGACTTGATATAAACTGGCACTTGCATAATGTGTTACATGTCGCTATGTTTTGTAGTTAAGACCTTTAGTATCTATATATAATCGCTCAGTCATACGACTTAGTTAGGCCGATCTGTAGCAGCCACAGAATTGAGCTATATATCAAACTAAAGTGCAAGCTGCAGTTGCAGTTGACCGTGTTTGTCAAAAAAGTAAAAAGCGGCAGAAAAGTCGATAGTAAATAATATAATCTATTAAAAATATTAACCATATTGCCGCGGAATTGAGAAAAGTTATTAGGTATTATTCATAGTTTTGAAATATATTTCACGAAAGCAAAAAATAAAAATAGCTGAGATCCCTTTCTTTTTTAACCACATAGGATATCACTGACCATTAAAAAGGACCCTGAATGACCGCAAACCACAAAGCATTACACATTTTTGTATGTGATTTTTAAAATGAACGATCCAAAATCAGCCGGTTTACATATTTAAAATTTTTTAGAACCAGTGGTTGAATTTTTGTACTGAAAGGGTTAACCCTAAAAGTATAATCTACGTGCGAATACGGAATGGGTCCTTTTTTATTTTAACACAAAATTTACTTTTTATTTTGATGTTTTAAATAAATGTGGTTATAGTTTTTATAAATAAAACTATGTTTTATTATCAGTCAAACTCACAACTTTAATATTCTTTAAAGAAATAAGACAGGACTAAGTATATTTTAGCTCACAGGTTATCTTTTAAGTACATAAGCCTCTAAGGCGTATATTAAGGCTTTACGTTACTCCCAAATAGATTAGGCTTCCAGGGTTAAGAAAGCTTTATCTTGAAAGTGTGATATTTAATGCTTTTCACTATAAACGGCGCCAATTTTCAATGATTATTGCGTTTCAGATTAAGATTAATACCAGATATTGTGAAAGGTTGGACTATAGACGAAGTTTAGAGTAGAGTAATGTCTTTTAAGAACTTAAAAATTATCCTGGGTTATCAGGTGTCTAGCAATACAAGATTAATTGTTGTCTTTCACGAAGTTCTTTAAATAAATTTTGAGCTAAGTACTCATTTCGGGGTTACTATTAGTTTTTAAAAATTGTTAGTTTAATTTCCTATAAAATTTACCTTTAGGTTTATGCATTTTAAGAATACATCAAAAATTTGTTTTAGAGATTCAATGTGAAATAATTGCAGAAACGATTAACCGGTTTCCTGAGCAACCAAGGCGTCTGCTTTTTAAATAATTTTTGTAAAACAAATCGGCAAGTACATACATATCGTCCCCCGTATGCCAGAAACATGAATGTGTAAAGATGAAAGTTTTGGGATTTTTTTATATGTCGGGACCCCCCCTGGCCTCCCCTAAATTCGATCCTGTCGACGCCCATTCCCATTCGTGATACATTTTGCGTCTCTGCTTCTGGTTCTTTGCTTTTGCTTAATGTTTAATGTGCTGTTTATTGTGCATTTCACCGGTAGAGAAAAAATTTGCAGTGGTTAATTAGCTAAATCAATAGTTTTAACGAATCTAGCTATTTTTTCAATGTTTGTGCTGGTGAGGATGTGTGTGGGCTATGTGTTTTGACAGCCGTTATCGATAAAAATTAGAGAAGACAACGATTTGTTCTTGATTCGCATGTTGATTGGATCTGAATCACCTACGAATGAAGTGATTCGCTTTCAAAATTTTGTATGGCGAATTACAAGATTCCGTTCGTAATTGGGGGGCCAATCACGAATAAGAGAACGAATTACGAATGGGAGAGCGAATCACTTGCCGTGGAAACATCGTTTTACGCTGCAAGATTTGCTGCAACGATTCGTGTGAGGTACAAGTGCTTGTATCAAAAGTTACGAGTAAAGTAACGATACGAAAGATACGGGTGTTGATTGGATTAGTAAAGAAAAAGTCGAAAATGTTAAAATTTTGAAAAAAATAAAAATTAAACCTGTTCTGAGTAGCTTTTCAATAGTTCTAGAGTTCCTGAAAAGGAGAAAGAAAGTTCTGCAAAATTACGCCAAAAAAAACACTTTCTTCGAAAAAGTCGAAAAAGTTAAATTAAAAAAAATTACTCTGTTCTGAGTAGCTTTTCAATAGTTCTAGAGTTCCCGAGAAGGAGAAAGAAAGTTCTGCAAAATTACGCCGAGAAAACACTTTTTTCGAAAAAGTCGAAAATGTAAAATTTTTGAAAAAAATAAAAAAATTACTCTGTTCTGAGTAGCTTTTCAATAGTTCTAGAGTTCCTGAGAATGAGAAAGAAAGTTCTGCAAAATTACGCCGAAAAAACACTTTTTGGAAAAAGTCGAAAAAGTTAAATTTTTGAATAAAATTAAAAATTTAATCTGTTCTGAGTAGCTTTTCAATAGTTCTAGAGTTCCTGAGAAGGAGAAAGAAAGTTCTGCAAAATTACGCCGAAAAAACACTTTTTTCGAAAAAGTCGAAAAAGTTAAATTTTTGAAAAAAATAAAAATTTTAATCTGTTCTGAGTAGCTTTTCAATAGTTCTAGAGTTCCTGAGAAGGAGAAAGCCATAGTTCGTATATACATTAAAGTGGCCCTTATTTTTGAAAATCGGAAATTTGCGGGTGCTACCCCTTAAAATGGTAACCTTTATTGAAAAAGTAATTCCCTAAAAATTTTGGCTCAATTAATCAAGTCTAACCCGTGCTACAAATGGGTCGAAGTTGAGATAACGACAGTATCACTTTGCATCAGTGCTGCCTTTGGCTAGCCACCTTATTAGCGGCCTTTCCACGGTTACTATTGTATAAAACATAGCATGATGTAAAACAAAATTATTTCTGTTCATCCCATCATTCATAAATAAATGGACAACAACAATGATCGGATTTTTGTGAAGTCGGTTAAAAATAAGTTTGATTTCGTTCCTTTAAAATATGTATGTATATTTAGGACTTTTTACATGTACGATTAAGTAGATAATAACGCACAGAACCACGATACATGGTTCATTATTCCAACCAGCGTTGCCATTTTAGCCGTTTTCCGGCTAGATTTAGCCGGTTTTGATAGCAACTAGCCGGAGAAAATTCGATCTAGCCGGCAGCCGATTTGTTAGCCGGTTTGTAAAGAAAAGTTAGCCGTTTTTAGCCGATTTTACTATTTGCCTAATTTTCAGGTGCAAAAAGTAAACAAGTTGTTCGAAAGCAATAATGCAGACCCAATGAAGATTTTTAATGAACTCAATGTTTAACTTTCGCATCTATGCTCCCTAGTGGTTATTAGCGCGGACACATTTGATCCTATATGCTCCCCGTTGGAACCATACCTTGCTCCATTTCCTCAGTTTTATCACAGTTTTGAAGAGTATTTAAAAACAAAAGTAAGCACAAACGCTTTTGACCACGAAGCCGAGAAAATGGTCGTAATTTTATTATCACTTTAATAAAGGAATTACGCCAACGCCTCCCTACAAATATTGCCCCACTAAAAAAAATTGACTTTTTTCGGTTGGAAATGCATTAAGAGTAATTAAACCAAAAGTATTTGTTCAACTACAGCAACAAAAACACAAATATAATGCCTACGAAATAACATCCATAGAGATGCAATGGCAACGGGTAACGTTACATACCTGGAGTAATTTAGACTCAACTGTAAAATTTTGGGCCGATTTCGAAATGCCCTAGGAGAAAACCCTTTTGCTGACCTTTCCAACCTAGTTTTTAGTTTTCTTGTTTTGCCTATAAGTAATGCAGAAGTAGAGCGAATATTTAGTTCAATGAATATAATAAAAACCAAGCAAAGAAATCCAATGTGCGTTAAAACGTTAAACGCTATTTTATATATAAGATACGGTTTAAAACGTGAAGAAAAATGCTGCCATAATTTTACTGTAGATGACGATCTCTTAAAATCAATGAATTCAGGTGGTATATACAATAGTGATTCATTTGATGATGAGGAATATACACTCGATATAAATTAATGGTGTTAACTAGTCTTTCGTTTTTCGGGATTTATTTAAATAAAGCATGTGAATTTTCACTAAAACATTTTAGCCGTTTTTTGCCAGAGTCTATGTGAAATTTCACTAAAACATTTGAGCCGTTTTTAGCGCCAATCTAGCCGCTCGGCCCAAAAAGTTCTGGCAACACTGATTCCAACACGTTTCTATAAATCAAAAAAGAAGGCAACACAGGCTAAGGCAGAATGCGGGAGCGAAACAACTGCCAGGTTATCCAACCTTGGTATTACTGAATCATGGTTTCCTGTATATCAGTGGTGCACAGCGTTGGCAGAGCTCCCAATACAAGCGCAATATTTTTGTATCTGTATGTGTGTACTCAGGAAAACAGCTCGCGCATGTGATGCTTACAGCATGAAGTACAAACGCAAACTGACCGTGTGCATCACTGCTGTTAATGTACGTACATGCATGCATGATTCCTGTGGGGTACAAGTGCTTGATTGTGGCTCCATTATTTATTCATTCTGAACGTTTGGAATATTCTTTAGAACGTTCTTGATGATATGTTGACGTATAAACGAATAATTACTTATTTCTTACAAGTTTAATTAGTCGCATTTTACTATTTCAACTTCCAAACCATCAAATTCAATTGAGGGATTTGCGTAAATTCCAACCAGCTCTTCTTGATCAGCTGTTTTGTTGTTGGCAAATATGTGTAATACGTATGTGTAGGGTCTGTATTTGTGTTATTACCTTTTATTGTACTGTGTTCATTTCAACTTTGTAATTTTGGAAATTTTAGATTTATGTGATTTTTGTGGTTCGTCAATCAAATAGAAAATTTTATTTATTCAAACTTTTCTCAAATTGTGTACAACAGAAAATAAAATAAGTTTTGCTATTTAAAATAAATACCTACAATTGGCGATCCTGCCTGCAACATCTACATCCACCATAGCAGTGGAAGAAGTAAAAGCAGTAGGAGTAATCCTTACGGATTTACTATATCCGCACTTGCAAGTAACCGGCCATAACTTTCTAGCAACAACAGCACCAGGAGCAATATAAGAAATTACATTAAGCTGATATATTGATTTTGTACACTTGGTTTGTTGCTCCGCGGTACTAGTCCACAGATGATGAGATGTTACACCAAAATGTTGAAGTGCAATGCGTCGCAATAGTCAGCAGTGAAAAAGAGTAGCACCATTGCGAGCAGCTGGCATATTCCAACACGCACTACTACCACCACCGTTATCACCACCACTTGAATCACAGCAGCCGCAACATCAGAAAGCAATATCCCCGTTGTCTTTTGTTGAAGATCCGCAATCACAATTAGTAGAGCAACAACAGCAACAGTTTCAAACGCACCAATGCGCATTCAACGACACTAGCACAATTGCCGATATCATTGATGCATCTGCATTAGAAGCAGTCACTGGAAAAGCTATTTTAAGTGCTGATATTGCATCAACCAGTCAACAACAACCACATAACCAGCAGCAGCAGCGTTCTCAAGATCAAGAACAGCAACCGGAAAGTTTGAGCGGTGCTCAATGCTCCTCTTTGAGCGTAATAGGAGAAGTTCCAGCTGGTAGTAGCGCATTAACAGAACGAAACAAAAAACATCTCCAACATCACTGCCATTGCTGCTGCAGGAGGAAGAAGACGAAGAAGCGGACACAGGCAACAACAAAAGCAACAATTCAAAAATTTTAAAAATTGCAAGTAAAATATATTAAATATAAGATATTTATTAAATACATTTTAACATATCTATATATATATACATATATATATATACAAATTTATATTTGACTGTGCTGTTCATTAAGCAGCATATTAACCATTTTAGATGTTTGATAATTATTTTGACTATAATTTAGTACAATTTTAATATATTATTATTAAAGTTTGGTTTGTCAACTAAACTGTGAACACCCCTTCTAGAAATTTTTATAACGTTAAAATTGTGTACACTATGTTTCACTCACCACAACATGGCGCGCACACAACTACACGTACAAATAATTTAAATGACTCGCTTATAGATTTGCAAAACCACTCTTTTCAAGAGGAGTTGGCAAATCCTTATGCTAGTCAAAATAATAATGAGGTGTATGCAACCTCAGTCAAGCTTCCACAATTTTGGACAAGTTGTCCAGAAGCTTGGTTTGTACATACAGAAATGCAATTTAACATGAAAAACATTACACAAGATACTACAAAATATGAACACACAATCACAGCGCTTCCGCAAGAAGTAATAGTTACAATATTAGATTTCATTAAAATCCTCCGCATAACAACAAGTTTTCAGAATTAAAGAAAGTCTTAATTGAAAGACATTCTTTAAGCGAAAATAAGAAATTAGATAAAATTTTGTCAGATTCAGAGATGGGTGATCGTAAACCCTCTGAATTTTATCGGTCGCTCATGTTGCTTGCAGGTTCCAATTTTAGTCAAGATATTTTAAAGAAACTTTGGCTGAGAAAATTGCCAAAAAATCTTAGTGTGATATTAGCTAGTTCAAGTACCAATGATATAAATGAATTGGTGAAACTAGCTGATAATATTTGGGAAGTGATTAATAAAACCGAAATATCAGCTATGAATAGTTTTCAAAATTCTAAATCACAAGACACAATTATTGATAATTTAGTTAAAACGACGAATCTTATGTGCGAACATTTTCAAAAATTTTCCTTTGAATTAAATTCTATTAAGCAACAAATTAGTCAAAATTCTAGATATAGATCATATAATAGGAATTGTTTTAGAAGTTCATATAGAGGTAGATCAAAATCTCGTGATAGTCAAAATTGGTTATGTAGGTACCATTACAAATTTGGTGATAAGGCTCAGAAATGTCAACAGCCTTGTGCTTTTTCTAAAAACAAAAATTCGTTAAACTAGAGTCATCCGTTGTTGTGGCGGCAAACAATGGAAATTTAGATATTACCACACGTCGCCTATTTATTTTTGATAAAGCAAACAAACTAAATTTTTTGATTGATAGTGGAGCAGAAATTTCTATACTTCCGGTAAAAAAATTCCCTCATACAAAACGTTCTTCAGATATAATACTTACTGCAGCCAATGGTTCAACGATTTCAACGTATGGTAAAAAGATTTTAAATATAAATTTAGGTTTAAGACGCGAATTCCCATTTACGTTTCTCATAGCTGATATTGCGAAACCTATTATTGGTGCAGATTTTCTTTGCAAATATGGTCTCTTAATTGACATGAAATGCAAACGTTTAGTTGATCCAGTAACAAGTCTTTCGGTTAACACAGTTTCATGTGTTTGTAATATTTCGCTTCCAAAAATTTTTGTAGTAGAGAACAAGTATACAAGATTGTTGAAGGAGTTTCCTTCTTTGATCGCTGAACCAGATTATTCGAAACCGGTTAAACATTCTACGGTTCACAGACTTTTTACTGAAGGAAATCTGCCATTCTCTAAGCCAAGGCGCTTGGATCCGATTAAATTTAAAGTAGCCAAAACTGAATTCGATTTTTTAGTGAGGACAGGGATTTGTAGACCTTCAAATTCTTGTGTAGCATCTCCACTGCATCTTGTACCTAAAAAAGAACTAAATGACTGGCGTCCTTGTGGTGATTTTCGGAGACTTAATGTTGTGACTGTACCGGACCGTTATCCTTTACCTCATATTCAAGATTTTAACATGAATCTCAGAAATAAGTATATATTTTCGAAATTAGATTTGGTAAGGGCCTACCACCAAATTCCAATGGCAGAAGAGGATATCTATAAAACTGCAATAACGACACCTTTCGGTATGTTTGAATTTATACGAATGCCTTTCGGACTAAGAAATTCAGCGCAAACTTTTCAAAGATTTATTAATGAAGTAGTTAGTGGTTTAGATTTTGTTTTTACATATATTGATGATCTATTGGTTGCAAGTGAAAATGAAGAACAGCATTTTAAAGATCTCCGTATACTTTTCCAACGCCTAACAGAGTACGGGTTAAATATCAAACCAAGTAAATGTACTTTCGGTGTAACAAGTGTTGACTTTTTAGGACATAATATTTCTGGGGCAGGAATTAGACCCTCTGATGAAAAAGTGATAGCTATTCGTAGTTTTGAACGTCCTAAATCTATTAAACAGGCGCAGAAATTTATAGGCATGGTTAATTATTACCATCGATATGTACCAAAATTAGCTGAGTTTACGGCAGTTATCTACGATTTAATCAATCGAACAACTAAGAAACGTGACAAGTCCTTAATTTGGGATGACACAACAAATAAAGCCTTTGAATGTATTAAAGAAAAGTTTGCGTCTACGATATAGGCTGCGTTTCTTTATACATTCCGGATAATCCCATTTCACAGCCGGAATAAACAGAATGCTTTTGAGATATACGTCAACATATCATCAGGAACGTTCTTAAGAATAAATAAACAAAAAAGTCGATTCCAAACGTTCAGAATGAATAAAGAAATTCAGCCATTGTTAAATCATTTTAACAAAGATGCCAAACTCTCTTTAAATGTGGATGCATCTAATACGGCAATTGGTGGTGTCATACATCAAACGTTTGATAACAAATCAGAGCCACTAGCTTTCTTTTCTAAGAAACTTTCTTCATCCGAAGTTAAGTACAGTGCATTTGACAGGGAGTTGCTAGCTATTTATTTGAACATTAAACATTTTCGCTATCTTTTAGAAGGACGACAATTTACAGTTTTTACGGATCACAAGCCTTTGATATATGCTTTGAGTTCAAAAACAGAACGTAGTCCGAGACAAACTAGACATATGGAATTCATTGCACAATTTACTAATGACATACGATATATTAAAGGACAGGAGAACATTATAGCTGACACATTATCTCGAGCTTTCGAAGTTGATGCAATTAAGGGTACAGAACTGAATTTCAAAGTTTTACAAAATGAACAAGAACAGGATGAGGAACTTAACACATTAAAATCTGGAGCTACATCACATAACCTTAAATTAATTCAAATTCCACTTTTAAATTTTAATATTTGGTGTGAAATGACAGGTGAGAATCCTAGGCCATTTGTTCCAAATTGTTTACGCAAGACAGTGTTTAATATGCTACATGGCATTACACATCCTGGTACAAAAGCTACACGTCGTCTAATTATTAAAAAGTACTATTGGCCAAAAATGCACAAAGAAATTAATATTTGGTCAAAAGAATGTATAAATTGTCAAAAATCGAAGGTTAATCGTCACACAAAATCTCCAGTAATTAAAATTCCGATTCCCAAGAGTAGATTTGATCATATTCATTTAGATATTGTTGGACCTCTTCCTGTATCGAAAGGACATCGTTACATTTTTACAATAATTGACAGGTTCACGCGTTGGCCCGAGGCATATGCATTAAAGGACATTTCAGCGGCAGTGGTTGCAAATAAATTTTTTAAAGAATAAGTTTCACGTTTTGGGGTACCGTTAAAAATCACTACAGATCAGGGTACTCAGTTTATGTCAAAATGGTTTTCGGAACTAACAAAATTGCTTGGTAGTCATCACGTTACAACTTCTGCATATCATCCTCAAGGGAATGGTATCGTAGAACGGTTTCACAGGCAGTTAAAAGCTACGATAATGGCTGGAAATGGAATCAACAATTGGTATGATGAGCTGCCGATAATACTTCTTGGTTTACGATCGATGTATAAAGAAAGTATTTCAGCCACATCATCTGAGATGGTTTTTGGGCAAAATTTACGCCTACCCGGTGAACTTGTTGTTCCATCTGAAGAAAAATTTTCCCCAATTGAAGTTTTAGGTAATTTACGGGAACATTTTAAAAATGTTAAATCAAATTTAAGGCATAATATAAAATCCTGATACTGGTGTATATATACCAAAGGATTTGGAGACTTGTAAATTTGTTTTTATGCGTGTTATTAATAAAAGATCATTGCAACAACCATACGAAGGACCTTATAAGGTTGTTGGAAAAAACAAAAAATATTTCAAACTTGAAGTAGATAATGAGGTTAAAACAATTCCGATAGACAGACTAAAACCAGCAATCATTGAAACAGAACTAATACCAGAAACAAACACTAATACAATGAATAACACAACATCAAATAAGAAACGAGTTACTTTTAATTTATATAACATTAATTCTCTAGAAGGGGGAGTATTGTAGGGTCTGTATTTCTGTTATTACCTTTTATTGTACTGTGTTCATTTCAACTTTGTAATTTTGGAAATTTTAGATTTATGTGATTTTTGTGGTTCGTCAATCAAATAGAAAATTTTATTTATTCAAACTTTTCTCAAATTGTGTACAACAGAAAATAAAATAAGTTTTGCTATTTAAAATAAATACCTACAGTATGAAATATGTATTTTAGCAAGTAAGAAAGTCTAAGTTCGGGCGGAGCCGAACATTAAATACCCGGCGCAAGTATTAAATATATGTTTTCCACCTTTCCGAAAGCTACCGCTACATGATAAGCGGGTGTATAAATTTTAAGTAAACTAGCATCCTTAAATTTCGAAATATTGCATTTTTGAAATTTACCGTTATATGAAAAGCGTCCGTAATTTTAGTCCGATTTCAACAATTTTCAACGGTTTGCTTTTATGTGGCAAGCACAATAACCATACCGAGTTTGGTACAAATTGCTAGAACGGTTAACGAGATCTATATGTGATCATAAGTTGGCGGTGCCACGCCCATTTTCCAAAATTTTATCATAAACGTATTTCCTGGTAAAAAATTGTTACAACCATCAAGTTTGAATAAATTAGCTTTAATATTTACTGATTTATCGAGGATTTCGTATTTCTCGAAATTACCGTTATATGGGATGTGGGCGTGGTTATTGTCCGATTTTAGAAATTTTCGGCCATTTGGTATCCTGTACCAGGGTCAAAAATTGTGCCAAGTTTGGAAGAAATTGGTGCAGCGGTTACCAAGATATACACATGTAATTATAAGTGGGCGTGGCTACGCCCATTTTCCAAAAATTGTAATATTCTTATTTTTCGTCTAAAAGTTATTCTAAATGTTAATTTTGAGTGAATTATCTTCAGTAGTTACTAAAATATCGCAGTTTTCGTATTTCTGAAAATTACCATTATATGGGAGGTAGGCGAGGTTATTGTCCGATTTCACCCATTTTCAATACCATCCGTCCTACGCCCATAAGAAGTTTAAGATATCTCAATTTTTACTCGAGTTATCGTGTGCACAGACGGACAGACGGACAGACCGCTTAATCGATTTCTCTTTCTCTGATCATTTATGTATACATTTGTCTATATCTATCTCGACTCGTTTTGCCTGTTACAAACAACCGTTATGTGTTATATAAAAAGTAAAAAGAGCAAAAATGTTCTAAGCAAGGAGAAAGTAAAAAGAGCCGCACTTTGCTAAGCAAAGAGCCGCATTTGGCTCAAAGAGCCACGTTCGCCCACCGTTGGTATATAGATTTTTAATTAGGAAATTATTTAATAAATTTGATGCATGATTTGATTTGAATTTATTCGGCAATGTCTTCATATCAGAGCTGTAAAACTGT
>NW_023460060.1:16172-43262 GCF_013731165.1 Rhagoletis pomonella
CCGAGTGAATGCAGACTATGTTGATTCAATCATTTTACAGCTCTGCTTCATATATCACTTTCAAACATGTACAGGTTGGCGCCGAACGAGCTATATGGTTTAAATGGTTTATAACTTTTTTATTTATGCGATTACTATAATTTTTTTTTTTAAATACAGTATATTATTGGGGAATTTTTTGCATTATCTTTGAAAAATGATATCCTGTAAGTGATGTCCATTTTCTGCTTCGCACATACGTGCTCTTCTTAGCATATTTTCCATAACTTTTCGCAGAATTTCGGGTTTAATGGCCATGATTTCATTTCGAATGTTGGTTTGGAGTTGGAGAATGGTTCTTGGTTTGTAAGCGTACACTCTGTCTTTCAAATATCCCCAAAGAAAACTGTAAGGAGCTGTTAAATCTGGTGAACGTGGAGACAAGTTAAAATCGCTTGTGCGCGAAATAATGCGTTCGCCGAATATGTCCCTTAACAAAGCCATTGAGGCACGTGTAGTATGTGCTGTGGTTCCATCTTGTTGAAACCACAAGTTTGGATGGTTTTCCACAGTTGTCCTAATAAAATTTTCCAACATCGTCCGATATGCAACACCGTTGATAGAGATTGAGACACCACTTTCATTTTTAAAAAAATATGGGCCAAGTATCCTTTCGGAGGATACACCGCACCAAACAGTACACTTAAGTGGGTGCAATTCTCGCTGATGCACTGCTCTTGGATTTTCCGTAGCCCAAATTCTGCAGTTTGGCCAGTTGACATACCCATTTAATAGGAAACGGGATTCATCGCTCATTACCAAATTGTGAACAAAGTCTGGATTTTCCTCCGCTTTTTCACGGAAACGAATGGCATATTCAAGCCATTGCTGGTAGTCTGTCGTCTTCAACTCTTGCACAAGTTGAAATTTATATGGGAGCAAGTCTAATGTCACGAAAATTCTCTGCAGCGACCGCCGTGATAGTCCAAGTTGTGTCGAACGCCTCCTTGTTGATGTTGATGGACTACGCTGCACGCTGTCCCATAAAGGTTCAATATTTTGAGCAGTGTGCACGACAGGTGTTCCTCCGGCACCAGGAAGGGTTCTTGCCGACCCATGTTGACGAAAATTTCTAATCAAATGGTTTATTCCTGATGCTGTGGGTGCAATGCGCACATTAAAATGACGACGATATGCACGCTGTGTCAACACAATAGACCGTTGGTTTAAAAAATAAAATTCATTTATTTGTGCACGCTGTTCGATCGTGTAATGATTCATAATTAATTTCCCAAGTCTTCTTCACAAATTTCTGAAAAAAAAAATGAAAAAATAATAATTAAAAAAGTTATAAAGAATTAAAACCATATAGCTCATTCGGCGCCACACAGTATAAGCGACTTGATATAAACTGGCACTTGCATGATGTGTTACATGTCGCTATGTTTTGTAGTTCAGACCTTTAGTATCTATATATAATCGCTCAGTCATACGACTTAGTTAGGCCGATCTGTAGCAGCCACAGAATTGAGCTATATATCAAACTAAATTGCAAGCTGCGGTTGCAGTTGACCGTGTTTGTCAAAAAAGTAAAAAGCGGCAGAAAAGTCGATAGTAAATAATATAATCTATTGAAAAATATTTACCGTATTGCCGCGGAATTGAGAAAAGTTATTAGGTATTATTCATAGTTTTGAAATATATTTCACGAAAGCAAAAAATAAAAAAACCTGAGATCCCTTTCTTTTTTAAACACATAGGATATCACTGACCATTAAAAAGGACCCTGAATGACCGCAAACCCCAAAGCATTACACATTTTTGTATGTGATTTTTAAAATGAACGATCCAAAACCAGCCGGTATACATATTTAAAATTTTTTAGAACCAGTGGTTGAATTTTTGTACTGAAAGGGTTAACCCTAAAAGTATAATCTACGTGCGAATACGGAATGGGTCCTTTTTTTATTTTAACACAAAATTTACTTTTTATTTTGTTGTTTTAAATAAATGTGGTTATAGTTTTTAATAATAAAACTATGTTTTATTATCAGTCAAACTCACAACTTTAATATTCTTTAAAGAAATAAGACAGGACTAAGTATATTTTAGCTCACAGGTTATCTTTTAAGTACATAAGCCTCTAAGGCGCATATAAAGGCTTTACGTTACTCCCAAATAGATTAGGCTGCCAGGGTTAAGAAAGCTTTATCTTGAAAGTGTGATATTTAATGCTTTTCACTATAAACGGCGCCAATTTTCAATGATTATTGCGTTTCAGATTAAGATTAATACCAGATATTGTGAAAGGTTGGACTATAGACGAAGTTTAGAGTAGAGTAATGTCTTTTAAGAACTTAAAAATTATCCTGGGTTATCAGGTGTCTAGCAATTCAAGATTAATTGTTGTCTTTCACGAAGTTCTTTAAATAAATTTTGAGCTAAGTACTCATTTCGGGGTTACTATTAGTTTTAATAAATTGTTAGTTTAATTTCCTATAAAATTTACCTTTAGGTTTATGCATTTTAAGAATACATCAAAAATTTGTTTTAGAGATTCAATGTGAAATAATTGCAGAAACGATTAACCGGTTTGCTGAGCAACCGAGGCGTCTGCTTTTTAAATAATTTTTGTAAAACAAATCGGCAAGTACATACATATCGTCCCCCGTATGCCAGAAACATGAATGTGTAAAGATGAAAGTTTTGGGATTTTTGTATATGTCGGGGACCCCCCCTAAATTCGATCCTGGCGACGACCATGCCCATTCGTGATACATTTTGCGTCTCTGCTTCTGGTTCTTTGCTTTTGCTTAATGTTTAATCTGCTGTTTATTGTAGGTTTCAGCGGTAGAGAAAAATTTGCAGTGGTTAATTAGCTAAATCAATAGTTTTAACGAATCTAGCTATTTTTTTCAATGTTTGTGCTGGTGAGGATGTGTGTGGTCTATGTGTTTTGACAGCCGTTATCGATAAAAATTAGAGAAGACAACGATTTGTTCTTGATTCGCATGTTGATTGGATCTGAATCACTTACGAATGAAGTGATTCGCTCTCAAAATTTTGTATGGCGAATTACATGATTCCGTTCGTAATTGGGGCCCCAATCACGAATGAGAGAGCGAATTACGAATGGGAGAGCGAACCACTTGCCGTGGAAACATCGTTTTACGCTGCAAGATTTGCTGCAACGATCCTTGTGAGGTACAAGTGCTTGTATCAAAAGTTACGAGTAAAGTAACGATACGAAAGATACGGGTGTTGATTGGATTAGTAAAGAATACATACGGTTATCCGAAATTTCGTTACTTTTACAGCTCTACCGGTCAACTACCGTTGTTCTACATTCCAAAAAGGTGGTGTGATATTGTGCTCACGCCACTTCTCCATCTATGCTGCAGCAGTAGCTATTTATTCACCACCACACCACACTCTCTTTGCTCTTCGCCACCCACCATCACTCGTCGTCGATTATTTGCCTACTGTTTAAAACAACAACACGTATTAGTACACAGCAATGAACAGCTTCACCGATGCTGTCACTTCTCAACATAAATTTAATTGCTTACCAATAGTCACTTGAAGAAGTCATCGTCGCGTGCGTCTTCACTTCACATTTCCATATACATATTAAAATTATCTAATCGACTAGTAATTAAGATTCAATTACATTATTGTAAAAATTGAATTCAAGAATAAAATCTAGTTTTAAGAAACCCAAAAACGCTTGTGGTTTCTCACCACTTGGTATTTAGTAACATCCAAAATACTTAAGTAAATAGTACTTTGGTATTTACCGCAACATAAATACCTAAATAATTTTGTACTTAGTACTTAATACTTAGTAAATACAATTTTGCCCATCATTGCATCAATCATATTCAAGATTCTCTAGGTCTTAACACAAACCTCTCCGGCCTATGTAGTGGGCATCTTAAAACGTAAATTTTTAATAAAATTCACAAAGCAATTAAAAAATAATTAACTGTTAACTATATATTTTAGTATCCGATCAGTTCGTAATTTATTCAGTTGTATGTTACCAGGCTGGTCTGATCTAAGTGTTTGGTGCAACGTTTCGCTAAAAAATTTTTAACTTCTTCAGGGGCAATTCCGTTTAATTAAATCTGTCACGAGCCATAAAATACAAAAACACATTATAACAAAAAATAATAAATGGAGACATAAAAACACACATACATATATATATACATATATGGAATTACAAATGACAAGAAAGAAGATTGAGTTTGAGGACAAACAATTTGACTCACTATTTTAACATTAATACATACGAATTATTGAACACTCTCTCTACCCATATTTTGTGGTAGCTTTGTCAATACTAAAAGCTAGTTTATAATCATAAACATGAAATGTATGCGGCCGCAATGTTGTCTGTATCTTCCTTTCTGTTCATGGTCTTTTCTTTCCTTTGCATTATTCTGAGGCTCTCCAATGTATATCGGGTCGACTCTATTTTTGCTTTGCCAATAACTTTTGCGTTTGCGAAATCAGCTGTGTGTCCACTTGTTGTAATATGTTGTGCTAATGCTGTACTGCTTTTTTGTTTTCTGATGTTTGCTTCATGTTCGCTAATCGAACACCTAAAGGCGCTTAGTTGTCCCAATATACACTTTCCCGCATTTTTCATTTTCCTTTCCTTTGCATTTAATTTCATACACTACATCGCTTTGTTGGTGGACATCTACTGGCCACTTTGTTTTTGTGTATATTGTCGAAAGAGTGTAATTGGATTTGTAGGCAAGTGCTGTCTTTTGTGGTTTAGTTATGCTGTGATCAAAGTTGTCGGTTAGGTTGGGAATATACGTTACACTGTAAAATTTCTTGGTGTTTTTTTTGTGTCTATGTTCGGTGTTGTATTTGGATGAATGTTATTTTTCATAATTTGTTGATTTATTAGTTCTCGTATTAATTTAACAGGATAATTATTGCATATTAAGATTTCGTTTATTTTCTCTATGTTAGCGTCATGGAATCGTGTGTGGCTTATCGTCAATATTTTGTGGATGAGGTATTTTGCTGCCCTAGAATAATATTCGCGTCATTACGTTTAACTATAGCGAAGATGTCGTCCACATATTTGGCTATGAATTTGATGTCAATATTGAATTTTTCCTTGAGCTCCGAGATGGCATTGTCCAGTAGGTTGTCCATAATTATGTCAGCTATTGTTGGGGAAATAGGATTACCCATAGGCATTCCAAACGTTTGCGAATATAGTTTTTTATTGAACATGAAATAGTTATTGTCGTTTAGGCAAAAACTTATCATATCTTGGAACATATTTTTCGGAATATTAGTTTTATGTTGAATTAACATTCTTGGTAAATGTGTGAACAAGGAGACGACATCGAACGACACTAATACATCTTCATCACACACACATATATTGGCTAGCGTATCTTTTAGGTTGAATGCACTATTCACGTTGTATTTTTCCGAAATTAATATTTTCAAAATATCTCCGATGTATTTTGACATTTTATAACAGGGGACCATAAAAGAAGAAACAATAGGAATAAGAGGAACATCTAGCTTATGAATTTTTGACAATCCATAAAGTCTTGGCGCTGTGGCTGCCGTGCATGTGAGTTGTTGTTTTCTCTAAAGTTGATGCGCTTGCTGTTGTAAAGTTCGTCCACTATTTTGTTGTTTTTTCTTTGTGTTTGTGGGGTCACTTCTTATTGTTTTGTACGTGTTTTTGTCTTCTATTAATTTATTCATTTTCTCCAGGTACTCTGTTTTATACATGGCTACTGGCTGCAAAAGTGTATATTGGGACAACTAAGCGGCCTTTAGGTGTTCGATTAGGCGAACATGGATTAGCACAACATATAACAACAAGTGGACACATCGCTGATTTCGCAAACGCAAAAGTTATTGGCAAAGAAAAAAGAGAGTCAACGCGATATACATTGGAGAGCCTCAGAATAATGCAAAGGAAAGAAAAGACCATGAACAGAAAGGAAGATACAGACAACATTGCGGTCGCATACATTTCATGTTTATGATTATAAACTAACTTTTAGTATTGACATGTCTACCACAAAAGATGGTGTAGATTATTAGTATTTAGTGTTCAATAATTCGTATGTATTAATGTTAAAATAGTGTGAGTCAAATTGTTTGTCCTCAAACTCAATCTGTAGTTTTTCTTGTCATTTGTAATTCCATATATATATATATATATGTATATATATGTTTTTATGTCTCCATTTATTATTTATTGTTATAATGTGTTTTTGTATTTTATGGTTCGTGACAGATTTAATTAAACGGAATTGCCCCTGAGGAAGCAAAAAATGTTTTAGCGAAACTTTGGGCCAGAAAGTGAAATAACGTAGTTTTATTTGCACAAAAACTTAGATCAGACCAGCCTGGTAACATACAACTGAATAATTAACTGTTAACTTCAGAAAATCAAAATTAACAATTGATTAATTGTTAATTATTATTTTCCACTACAATTAACAATTAATTAATTGTTAATTGTTTTTCTCCACAACTACAATTAACCAACTGTTAATTGTCCTTAAGCAGGGATCACACGATTTGTACATTTGTACACAAAATACCAAATTTAGATTTGTCCACATTTGCGCATTTGGATAGCGATGTACAAATAATTTGTTTTGCGATCATACAATTTGGCTGCCAAAGATACAAATGATTTGGCAAACATTTGCGCACAGCAGTAAAGTGACAAATATTGTCCACATTCATTCACACGATTTAACCATTTGGTCATAAATACTTAAACAGCTGATCCGGTGTCAACCATACTTTTGCATTTATGATTTCGTGAGATTTGAAGCGAGATAAACAAAAATAATATATACGCACAGGTACTCAGAATTTTTAATACACTCTCAAAATCTGGGCTGAAGGTACAAAACGCGTTTTTCATAGGTTGAATAATATACTTGCTCGTAACTTTATTTCTGTTTGCCCGATTAAAAATACTAACATATGCCATTAAGAGAAAACATTTCGTTGTTTACAACCATATATAAATGCTTAATTTGTCTTGAGAAATGGTGGAGCAATATTACAGAATATTCGAAAAGTTTTAATTTTTTGTTTATTTTAAATGACGTCTTGTCCGGCTATTTTGTTCACTAGTATATAAATATATATGTATATGCAGACCCCATCAAACCATCAATAAAATTTATCCCATGATGTGATATCTCACTTAAATTTTAGTACTAGAAAAAGTGCAGAACATATTGGTCAAAGTCGAATGTCACAGCCAAACCGTAATTGATTTTCAAAATTTATAGCTAATTAAAGACAAAACTGCTTTCGGCTTCGTTCGTAAATACATTAAAGTGGCCCTTATTTTTGAAAATTGGAAATTTACGGGTGCTACCCCTTAAAATGGTAACCTTTATTGAAAAAGTAATTCCCTAAAAATTTTGGCTCAATTAATCAAGTCCAACCCGTGCAATAAATGGATCGAAGTTGAGGTAACGGGAGTATCACTTTGCATCAGTGCTGCCTTTGGCTAGCCACCTTATTAGCGGCCTTTCCACGGTTACTATTGTATAAAACATAGCATGATGTAAAACAAAATTATTGCTGTTCATCCCATCATTCATAACTAAATGGACAACAACAATGATCGGATTTAAACCAAATTAGTATGGGACCACTTGGGGGGTACACCTTTAAGCTAGAAAACGCGGTTTTGTACATTTATCAGTTTTGAATGACTATTTTTTATTAAATTTTAAAGATCGAACATATTGTGAGAACAAGATTCATACGCCTTTAAAACGATGTATAACAATCTATTGTTATACTTGGATTGTCGGGATTTTCATTGAGCAAATACAAAAATATATATTTACTTATTTTTTTAAGATTTGACGATTCCTTATTTCAACAATTACAAAATATGTAGTACAATCAAACTGATAAATAAAATATATTTTCTTATTTTTCTTAAGTTTTGACGATTCCTTATTTCAACAATTACAAAATATGTAGTACAATCATACTGATAAATCTACAAAATCATATTTTCTGACCTAAAATGACCAGTCGCGAACTTTAAATGATTTTTAAAAAGCCTAATACATAATAATATTTCTCATAAAAAGGAAGGAAATTAGAGGTTAGGGCCATGAAATAAAAAAATAAATAAAACTTCGATGGGCACCCTATGTATGTATACTAATAAAAAAAATTTTCGGACAAGTCGTAATTTAAAATGTTAAAAATTAAAAGTTTGCATATACTCTGTAAGATTCCTTTCAGTGATCGGACGTCTACCACATTGTTGTAGATCTGCCACTTTTTTGAGCATCTACCACATCTACCACACAACGTCTGAAATCTACCACATATTGTCCAACACTAAACACTACCAGCAGGAAGAATGGGAGGATAGAATAAACCGTAAAATAGTAAATTTTCTCAATATTAAATTTTTCGACATCAAACGTGGTTTTATTGTGTTAAATTGCAAAATATATGATTTATAAAAATAATTAATAGCGAAAATGGTAAAAACCGGCGATTTTTGTGAAAGGATTAGAAAATTTCAGTGCATCTCAAATAAAACCTTGTTTACTTTTACTTGAGAATTGTCAAAACCGGCAAATCCCAAGTAGCATTTCTGGAACGGGCCACATTTGTTCGCTACATCGTGATGTGATAAAATGTTCGAAACTGTCAAGGAAAAGAATTGCCAAAACTCAACGCAATTTTTATCAACTTCAATCTTGCACTTTATTATACTAAAATTAATTTTGTTTTAGATTCTAATTAAAATGTTTGCAATTTAGGTGAAACCTTGCAGATTTTTTTTAAATTTTTGTACAAAGTTTGATCCAAAACCTGAGATCTACCACATTTTTTTCTAGATTCTACAACACAATTTTTTTTTAAGTCCGATCACTGATTCCTTTGCCATTTCTTAAGATAAATTATTAATTTAAACATTGTTGTAAGCGGCGAAATGTCTTGCCTTGAATCACATACATATATACGTATTTTTCACCGGGTAAACAGAAATAAAGTTACGAGCAAGTATGCCTGTGCGTCACCCTTTGAAAAACGCGGTTTTTTGACCTTAAGCCCAGATTTTGAGGCTTGAATAGACCTACAACAAGTGTGAACCTCGAAAGAAAGTTTTTTTGTCACAAAGTGTAATTTAGATCGTCTTTAATAATCTGTATATCGTAGTTTAAAGTACAAAACCGCGTATCAACAAAATGCAAAGCCGCTATGTGAGGTTGCATAAATTATTACCTAGATTAGGGATGCCCAAATCAGCACATATGTGTCGCGGGCAAGAACGATAGAATACAAGATTGCGCATTCCCGCAGAATGACATATGTGGCAACGGGTAAACAAAGAATATGGCGAAGAACAATGAGTTGACAGTTGTGAATTTGCAGTGAGAAAACGTGTTTTCTTCTCGATACACCAATTTCTCAAGCCATCTTTGAATATAGCGAATTAAGCACTACGTTAACAAAAAATATACAACCACTCTTGAAATGTGTTCAAAAGAATAGGTCTTATTAATTAACTATTTAGAATTTTATTTTTGTAATGCAGGTGCCGAAAAAGTGATAATATCTTGTCGCAACGCATGTTTTCCTGCAGAAAGTGGTCGATGCTTGCTTACCTCCGATTTTAATTTGTAATTTGTGGTATTTCAACTTTTCAACTTAACATGTCGTATTTAAAAGTGATCCGTAAAGTGCTTCATGCATATTACGCTGGTGTCTAAATTGTATGGCTTCTCCTGCCGGCAGAACTCTACCCACTTTCTGGCCAAGGCGTCGTCGCGGGGAAACAAAAAAAACTGCGTTTGGGGGCTTTACCCCTACGGCTGCTGCAATTCAACACACGACACGACATTTTTATAAAGTTTTTATTACAAATAAAACGTTTTTTACTTCAGAACGCACGAATTACTTCGATTTTTCACTTGAAAGTACACAATACGTTTGCACTTGTTTCTAAACAAAAAGTATGTTTACGTATTGCCATAAATGTCAAAGTCGGCAAAACCAAAGTAGCGGTTTCGGGAATGCGCCACCTTCAGTTCACTTCACCATGTGTCGCGGGCGACTGCGCGTGCAAAGCTTTGCACAGCGGTGCTGGTCACGCGGAAACAAAAAGTTATCCGAAGGGGAAAACGAAGTCAACAGAATAGTGAGATTGCATGTGTGACAGTGATGGAAAATGAGTGTGCATTGTGCCATTTTCGGCTCTTTCGGAAGCAGCCGGCACCTTCAGTACAATCGATTGATTTTCGGCACTATTTTTGCGTAACTCAATGCAACTAATAAATATTTCTTTCGGATCCGCAATTAAAAACATTTTTTTTAAATTTAATCGTATGTGCTTAAACTGATAAATGATATAAACGTAGAAACGCAAACCGAAGAATCTCGCTTCCACATTCTGCATATGCGCTTAACATTTTTGCTTAAACAAATTTGTCGAAATTTCATCTCTAAAGCAAATATTAAATATCATTTAATATATACTTTAGATTTAAATAATCATTTTTAGTGGTGGGCGAGTCCGAGATGTTTAAATTATCGAGATAAAACATTCAATTCGCGTAGATTTTTGAGAACTTTTTTCGTTGAAGGTGTTGCACTTTTTTCCATACTGAAATTTGTGTACATCATTTATCATTGTCTAAGAAAAATCAAAAAATAAAGCTTAATTTAAAATATTGGAATAAAAACACCAACGCTACACGCGCATTCATCCATATAACATAAAATGCGAACGTTCGTTATATGGAAGAAAGTGCGCAACACCTCAGACAGAAAATTTCCAAAAAGTAGTGATATTTTCTAGACACTTCAAACTTCCACCTTATTATACTAGAATGAATGGGCTACAAAATTGTTAACCCAAAACATGTCTACAAATTCTGAACAAAAACTCTGAAAATTTGATGAAACTGTTGATTTTTTTCATTCTTTCAAGTTTCGATTTATTTTCAAGGTTTTTGTTTGATAATGAGCTACAATTTTATAAAAAAAAATAATTAAAATTATTTAAAAAAATAAAATAAATAGTGGGGGACCGTGTAATTTTGTCAAAGATGAAGACAATGATGATAAAACATTAATACACTATATAGGTCAGCTCATATTAATGAACATAAATTGAGATCACTATCGATAAAATGGAAATCCTCAAGGGTAATTTATAATTTCAACGCATGAAATTTACATACATTTTTTTACTTTCAACACCCGAATTGCTCAATTACTTCTATTTCTGCAGGATCGCCATTAGGTAATTGCATTTCCAAAGATTTTTTCAAAATAAATAGCGATGAGGGATATTTCACCCGCCGGTGATAAGAAATCGCAATAACCATAACGCACTTCACCAATATTACTGTTCACAGTCACGTTTACATTCAAAATTACAATTCATAATTTCGTTTTGTAGCAAATATGAAATATAGGTATATCCATTTACTTAAATGTAAACGGATTAAGAATAGGGTGGCCAGATATTATAGTGACATAATCAGTACAGTTGGGATCAAAAATCAGTACAAAGTCATAAAAATCAGCTCATTTTTAAGCGTATTTTTTATTATTACCAATATAACAACCAAATAACAGCGCATTAATTTAACAAATAATATCTAATATACTTTTAAGTACATATAGTATTATCAATATAAAAATTCATTACTTTAAAACAAATCAAAGGTATTACGTATGTATGTACAGCTGTGCTCAGGAAAATAGTAGTAAAATGTATTGACAGGTTTTGAAAATTTTTTATTTTCTTGCTTAATTTAAATTTTTTATAAAGATATGGTTAATTCTATAACAAAAGACATGTGCGTTGAAGTCTCAAACTTTCTAGAAAATTTATAAAAATTGAGAAATAAAATAAAAAAATTGTAGCCCATTCAGTTTCAGTAGAAGCCGAGCTCGAGCCAGAATCTTTTTGCATATTTTAAGCTACAAAATTAAAACTTATTTAGTTGGTATGCTTATTAAATACAACATTCACATTGAAATGTTGACTAAAAGGTATATTACCGAATTATCGGTAAACGAATTTTCGAGTACGAATGAAATTTAATAGTGTTAAATGTGTATGTGCAAGTAAAATTACAGGTGGTAGAACATCAAAAATCAAAGTAAAGCTATATATATCATATTCAAGAGTCGGTAGTTGCACCTTTTCCAAATTTTTAGAACTTACATTGCACCGTAGCAGTAGTCGTCTTAAGTTTGAAATACTGACATCCGATTTCTCAGTGGGTGTTTAATTATAATCAAAAGATTATCTCTTGTTGTAACATAATATATGATTAACTCACCACCACCTTTCATAAGATTTATTAATGGCGAAACCAGCTTTTCCTGTAAATCCTGTAAAACCTGCAAATCGTGAAGTTGGGTTGGTTTGAATCCAAACAGTCTGTTATTTTGCGAAATCCTAGGAAACGAAGCAATTGCAAGCTGACACCTTTTTAATAATGGTTTAAATTTAATTAATGCTTTCAATTTGCTCACACGTACATATGAATTGTCAAAAACCATTGTTTTGAACATGTAAACCTCAAGTAAATGTCAATTACACCAATTTACAAAAGTATTTATTAAATGTAAAATTCAGTACAAAATCAGTACAAACTCAAAAAATCAGTAGATTTTGCGTACTGATTTCGGGCTCTTAAAAATCAGTACAATAGAAAAAAACCAGCACATGTATTGATTAAATCAGCGCATCTGGCCACCCAAAGTATTTTTTATCAGGGTACGAAAATAAACTGTACAAAACAATTCCCATTTGCTCATCGATCATCATATCATTTGCGGTTTTGTACAGTTTTGTACATAGTCAGAAACAAATTGTAACGAGAAACGTTTGCTTTTCGTTTGTGACAATTGTACCATAGGGTACGTTTATATGTATGCAAACGTTTCAATTACGTGAAAAATATTTTTTTCTGTAAATTATCATATCCAATTCAATCAAAAAACATGTCTACATACATACATATATTTTTCTCTGCACGATTCATTTCGTTTGTTGTTTCGTCTGTAACTACTAAAATACTGTAGTGTACTATCGCAAAGTGAACTCAGCCGTTTTGTTTTCGTTTTGTACCGAACTGTTGAAGTAATAAACGAAACGAAATAGTAACGTACAATATAGTTTATTTTCGTACACTGTTTTTGATGTTGAAATTGTCTTAAAATCGGCAAATTGTACTTTTGTACATTTTAAAATTAATCGTACCGAAAAAAGTACAATTGTACTTAAAATATCAACACTGTTTCACTGGCGCTGTACTTGTTACAGCGATGCCAGATTTGAGCGTACCCAATTTTTTACCGATAATAACTCATGCGAGGGATTTGGGTATTGGGCATTTTACAAGCCTATTAGAGAGTATACATATCTGTGTTCGTATAGAATAGTAGCTTATGTCGGAAGACTGGCTTTAGTATAATGAACCATTCCCAGCATACGATAGCGAAAGACTCACTGGCGCCGAGTCATTGAAGAACTCTTGGAAAATAAACGTAAAAGGCGGTAATGTTAATGGCGATGCTAGCAAGTCAATATTCGTATAAAGTTTCATAAAAAATTCCTTGTGGTTTAAAAAATATAGGAAATGGTACATTTTACTAAAGCCAGCCTCCCGACATAAGCTACTATTTCATACGAACACAAATATATTCGTCTACAAATAATGTTGATTATTTTAATTAAGTCCTAAGATAAGTTTGTGAATCTTATCAGTGTTCTATGTAAGAACCAAAAATCAATACCCTCGCCAATTACAACTTTTGCTTTAAAAGAAAAATATACATAGCGCATTTACTCAATACTTGGTCTGGCATCACTGTTTGAGCATTGATGTGCTCAGCTCACTGTTGCCAGGGTCGTGCATTTTGCACTAAATTTAGTGCTTTTGGTTAACCAAAAAGCCAAAATAATTGGAATGCAATGCTTGGTGCGGTATTTAGTTATGCTTTTTTAATTTAAGCACACCGAATGCATAGGTACATATGTATGTATGTATGTATGCACTATACACTAATATTCTACATTAAGATGGAATTCATTTACTGAATAAAATGTGAGGAATAGGTAAATTAAATATGTTTTGCGTTATAAATGTATTGAAATTAATTTAGTAATAAAAACGTGAGGAAATGGATATGTATATACACTTTTCACTGAATCAAAAAAATGATTAAACATGATAATAAATACTTGGCGCTTTTGGTTTGGAAAAATTGGCTTTTTCTGGTGGCCTGATGCCACGCTGGCTCAGTTGTCCCAAAAGTACACATACATACACGCATTTTTACTTGAAAATAAGTGTGTAGTGGTTAATATGTATACGATGCCATCTCCGTAGAGCTCACTTCACCTCGCCTAGCACGCTCGTGTGTGCGCAGGTTGCCCGCGACGTCGACTGCGTGCACCTCTGCTGCGCATCCCTAATTTAGATAGTAAAAAAAAAACTCATATTTCAAAATGGTTCTCTTTTTTATAAAGCAATCGCATTTCTGGATAGTATATTTCAGGACGAATGGATAAGGATTGAGCCAACAGCTTCTGTAAGCAAATCCAATTTTTGGCAGCAAATGTCAGTTTGTACTTTATTCGACGATATGCATGTATGTATATGTGTATAGCCAGCTAAAACTGCGGAAAGAAATCCGAAAACTGAAAGAAAGGTGAATAGTAAAGTGCCACGAAGGGTTGTGAAACGAATACTTTTCCGGTTGGTTTTCTGAAATTTTTCATTCTGAACTTCACATATGCTTTTTCATAGTTAATTATACTCAGAAATTAATTATACTTTTATAAATACTTTTTAATATGTTCGTCTGCCGGCATAAGAACCTGGGACCTCATGAAAGCTTACAAATAGTCGCACGCTTCTCTGCACACTCAGCTACTGTCGAATACGTACATGTACATGTTTTCAAATGTGCAGTTTGAGCAAATATTTTAAAATTATTGTTTTCAAATAACGTGATATTTTTCAGATACGAATATTATATTAAATATTAAAATTTTACCAAAATTAGAAAATACAAAGGTTCACAAGCACGAAATGGCAATACCGCTCAACAATATTTGTATATTTGTCACTGGCATTTGTCATCAAGTGGCAAATAAGATATCTGGTCATTTGCGTAATTTTTTTTTGGCTTTCGTAGCAGCATTGCGTTCAGACGATTTGGCCACCAGCGTTGTTTTTCATTTGCCACAAGAAGGCAAATATTTGGATTTTCTGATAAATGACAAATGCAATTTAGCGTTCACATGATTTGTCTATGAATTTAACAGTTTTTGTTTCGTGTGATCCCAGCTTTACAATTAAAATTTGCCCAACACTACATTATAGTACAACCAATGCGATGTCCAAGCTAGTGCTACTGCACTGTACATGTGTATATGTATGTATGTATCAGGGATGAAAAAGTAGGTACAATTGTACCTTTTTCCGACGTTTCATGACTTAAAGGTACATTAGGTACAGTCACTAGATTTTAGGTACAATCATCTTTTGATCAGATGCATTATTAGTTTTTTTTCCTTTACCGCGCTAATATATTTACTTGTAGGTACGGGAGAAGTTTCGCTTTCATTTTGAATAATAAACAATTCTAGAGAAAAGTGGTCAAAAGGAAGACATAAAAAAACCATATTATGTATTATCTTAAACATTTTACATTGCATTTAGAGCAGGCACTACGAAAAATTAACACTTTACTTAGCTTCGTAATTTTTTTCTATTAATTTTAACGCTTATTTTCACTAAGTCAAATTCAGTGGCATTTGCGGTCAAATGAGTGAAATGGGACTAAAAACTGGCCTTGGTTTGATTTAGATCAGAATAGGCCTTCATTGTCAAATGGGACTAAAAAATGATCTTTGGTTTGATTTAGATCAGAATAGGCGTGTACATGCGCTGCTAAGGCGGCTACTTGTAAGTTTTTGGCCCATAATATCATCGATAAAGGTAGGGATAAAGGAAAGAAAGTTGTGTCAAAATAACTCAACAAATTTTGTTGTCAAAATATTACATTGTGAAAACCAGCCTTTATTCATCCATACAGTCCAGTGTTTAGGATGTCTTCAAATTTCATATTTTTAGATGAGAACTACAGCTATTTGACCCATACTCGCTTTTTTGATTTCTGGAAATATATTTAAAATGCTTTCGAAGTTACTTAAGGCACATTGATTATATTCTCTAGATTTGCTGCACCTATTGAAAGGAATCGGATAAATTAGCAGACTTCCTGTTGTTTTATAAAAAGCTGGATAAAGAAGTATACTCCAATATTTTTCAGTAGTCAAAATTAGACAAAAACAATGCTTCTCCGATTCCCATTAGACTACAGTCTATAGATGTAGGCTCAGTTGAAAAACCTAATCATGTTTAAAGTACATATATCTTTTGTATTCATGTTTTAATAAATATAAAAAAAAACTACAAATGAATGATGAAACTTTTTTTAGGTACAATCTGTCTCATTTAGGTACATTTATTTTGTGATATTAGGTACAATCTGAAATTTCCATTTTTCATCCCTGGTATGTATGTATGCGTGTAAAAATGTCAATGCAAGTTTGCGTTTAACCTCAGAATAAACAGCATACAGAATACGCATGTCGACTATAGAACCAATTTGAATTAAGTCACGAGCGGGGAGGCAAGCAAGGGTACCACAAGCGGCGCTGCCTCTGTTACTTAGCAGTATTTTCACTCGGCTGACGCTGTTAATTCCATCGTCGCTATGACGACAAGATGTTAACTAACTTCGTTTTCCATCACGATCAACGTTGCCGTTTTGATACAATTGTATAATTTTTAATCCTTTCTTCTAAATTGTAATATCTGATACTTTTTTGTTCCCAAATGCCGTATTTTGATAATTTTGACTGGCAGAAATGAATTTTTAAAACTATGAATAGTATTACTAGTCTAAAGGCAAATATTTTTTTTTTGTTGTTATTTAAAGTCTCACAATTTATATATAGATATTTATATATAAGTTTGAGTTGGTAACTCTTATAAGGAAAACACAACACGGAATTTCTTTGCACACGTCGCCTAAACCACACAAAAACATTACGCTATATCGGGCATGGGTCGGTCGCTTGTGTGGTGTATGAGGTCGTTTGTACTAAATTGCACAGTTATTGCGGTAAAATAAAAATTAATTTGATATTTTGCTCATGCTTGTGTTATTGTACAATAATTTGTACTGCGTATGGCGACAACTGCGAAATTTTTAGTCTTGTTGTGATTTTGGTGTCCAGATCGAGCTGTAAAATGCTGTTGTTTTTATTTATTTTTTACTTTTTTTACGTTTTAAAGCTGAAGCTATCAAAATATACAACGCACATTCATATTTCTTCACATATTAACTTGAGCAACGTTTCTTCAAAATAAGGTTTGCGCAATTTTACGCTGTAGTAATTTCCACAATATTGACTTTTAAAAGTCTCAGGTTGCGCAAGAGTTTTGTGTGGTTTAGGAGCTCTATAAGTTTGTTTTTCGTTATGCAAATAAGCAGATAGAAGCAAGAAATATATTTTTTTTTATAACTATGGATTTAATTATAAAATTTTATTTATTATTTGTTTTTTAAGCAATAGTTTAACAAACAACAGTTTTGTTTGCTTATGATACTTTTTCTGCTTGGCAAATAATACGCTAATACATTTTTTTCAAGCTCGCGGAAACGCTGATCACGATGTGTGTTTGTGGCGAGATGTTAACTTCATGTTAGTCTCAGTGGACGTGATGTTAACTCCTCTGATCTTTTCCGGGTCGCCATGTTATTCATAGTGGTCGTGATTAGAGATGGGCACAGGCCCGGCGGGCCCCTGCGCAAGCCCGCGGGTAGGGGCCGCAATATTTGCTGTCAGCACGAACTCGTGCGTGCATGGGCGTTCAGTAAAATTTCATAAGAGCACGAAAAAGCCCGTTGCTAATACTGCAAATTTAGATCATCTTTTGTTTTTATTAAAAAAAATAGTACATATTTAAACCTCTTTTGATAAGAGAAAAGCAAAAAAAGAAATATTTGGAAACCGATAGCAAAAATAAGATACTTAGTAGTTTTGTTTACATATCTGTACATAAAATACCTTCCACTATTTTTACTTCCCAGAAAATATATTACAAAAATCTTTGATGTGAAAATTTGATTCGCTTAAGTAAATATACATACATAAACACAAAATTAAAAATAAGTACATATGTATACATACAATAAAAGTAGGCTCTTTATTTCCGGGCTGGGACGTGTCCCATCGTGCCGGGCCGGGCCGGGCCCCACTAAAATTCTTAACGTGCGGGCTCGTGCGTGTTTTTGAAAGTTGATTTTGCACTCATAGTTTGTTTGGTTCCAGCTGTTAATAACACTATTTTACAACGCTTGTTATGTTTAATCTTCATGAATGTTACATGTATCGTCGAAAACATGGTTACATGCAGAATTTTAAATTAATTATTATTATTCTCCATAAAAAATGTACAAGTATTGATTTATTAAATGTAAATTTATGCGAAAATCTAAATATTTCGTAAACGCAAGGTTAATGTGCGAATCTGGTGCCGATTCGCAGACATTTAATAATTTGTGTCGATGGAAGCGGCGAGGGGAAGACGAAAGCAGATCAATCGTATATATTTATGTACATACCCAGTAAACACCAAAAAAATATTTCTCCAACCTTGGAGAAATTCATAGTTCTCAAGTTGATATCAAACATCATTCTCTAACTCATCTCTAACCGACGCGCAGATACGTAAAAAGTGATAGAAAAACGAATTTTTAATTATCAAGTGAAAAACTAAAGCTATATAAAGAGGAAACTTACCAAAAAAAGTGTATAATCTTCAAAGTATCCTCATATAATCTTGAAAGAAAATAAAACGAAAAGTGAATCTAGTGGCAAAATTACTGTCGGACTGTATAATGTGAAGTGAATTATTGTAATACGATATTGACTAAAACATAATACAAACGGAGTAATAAGATGAAAAATTTATATTTAAATTCATCTATGTACACTCAGAGAAAAATGAAGTACTAAAAATAAGTCCTACTGGGATTAAATTTACTATTTTTCGTTCTTAAAATTTTAAGAAAAATACGGTCTTAAATACTCTTAGAATACGAATTTTCCGTTCTTGTTTTGTGAAATTAAGATGCAAAAAGTTTCAAGTCAGAATAATGTACTTATATTAAGAAAAAATAAGCTTAGAACGAAACTAATGTGTACTCAAATCAAGAACATAACAGATATTCTTATTGTTGGTTTCAAAATTCTTAAAAGAAGAATCAAAAATTTTAAAGTTGAATACAACGACGCTCTACCGTTATTCTTTACAAGGCATGGTATGCATACGCTGCTGTCGGCGTGCCAGCAGTACTCACACCTTTGTTGTTGTTTATATATCTGTGCAAGTGTAGCGACATTCATACGCCGGCCAGACAATCGTAGTTGCCTTTGAATTTTTTATACATACATACGTTGCTGATGGTAATGAGCGAAGCGTCAGCAAGGCTCACATTTGTGTTGTTATTTGCATGTAAATATGTATATCTTTACAAGTAGCGATATTCATACGCCGGCTGGACAGCCGTAGTAGACTTTGATTTTTTATGCATATGTACATACGTACATATGTACATACGTTGCTGATGGCACCGAGCGACGTCGCAGTGTGCGAATAACGGTCCGAAAATACTACGTTGAGCAATTTTTTAGTATTATTTTTGTCGCGTGTAAAGTCGGTTGTTTTGTGATTGGTAAAATCGAAATACTGAGTGATGTTGAAACAGAGGACAAAACGCAAGACGACGGCCTGTTAAGATTATTAACAGATTTTAATTTGCCTGATGTGCTTCCTTATTTAAACGGTGAGTGAGATGAAAATTTTCCACACTAAAATTCAAGTAGTTTTTGTACATGTAAAAATTTGCAAAGTTATTAATGTAAAATAGTCATAAAATATGGATCGCAGTTGCGACAATAGCCGAAAGTGAATTTGGGTAAATCGTAAATGTAATTTACATGGTAGTGCGTTAAAAATATAACTAATATGGTAACTAATATAACATACATATGTATGTATACATAACTTTTGTTTGTGGAAAGTTTTATAAGAACGTTAGATGTCATGATTTTTGCAGAATCCCTGCCTTTGGCATGTCCAGAGCCTTGATGTACAGATTTATTTACGCAAACATATATGTATTTCAGCTGCGCATGGGACTTTGGAAAGTTTACAGTACATGAGGAAGGAAGACTTGAAAGAAGCCATACCACCTCTTGGCCTTCGGATGGAATCCCGGAGAAGCTCTTTATGTGGAAAAAACGAGAGGTAGTATTTCATACGCAGATGTTTTTTGATTGTCAATTCTAATTTATTTCTGAAAACATTTCACTCCTTATTAGTTTGGAATAGACGATGATATAATTTCCGTGCCATCTAATGTGGGTGCTTGGCTAGAAACGGCAACAGAAAATACAAAGCAAATCCTAAAAAAGGTATATGTAAATTTAATATATCACAGTGTACAGTGGCGAACAAAAATATTGCCACTGACAATTTTTCACAATATATATAAAAAGATTTGTATTATAATTTTTTTTCGATAATTCTTTCTTTAAATTCTAAGTATGCAGTTTTATAGCCTATTCAATTTTGGTATAACAAAGTGGAAGTTTAAAGTTGCTGCAAAATCGCGTAGTTTTGAAAATTTTTTTTATGCAGTTTCTTCCATAGAAAGTACAGACAACTTTTTTTGTATGGAAGATAATTATGGCACCGTCCGGAACAAAAATTGCCAAAAATAAATGTGACTTTCTAGCAACTTTAAACTTTTTTTGTAACACTAAAATTTGAGCGGGCTATAAGGGTCCATATTTAGAATTTTTCTAGGAAATCTGAATAGAAAGGTACAAATTAGTATGCAAATTTATTGAATTATCCTGACTTTTTTACAATGTTTAGGGATTTTATTTTTATATTTTTTAGTGTAGTAGGAACTTTCTTAAAAAAATATCGAAAAGAAATTAGCAAAAAACTTTGCATGTCTATATTGCAAAAAATTCTCTGTGTGAATAACTATTTGTCACTATATTATTTGTTTCTTACTACAGGATTTGACAACTTAGCTTAAGGATTCTGGGCGAGGCCGAGCTCTTCTTATGTCTGATACAAAAATAAAACACTTACAAATGCATAAAGGGAGGATATCATTAATATTGTAGTGGAAGAGGTTATTTCAAAGAATATTAATCTAAAAGTGCAGGACTTTCCTTGCATAGTGGACGAAGTATGCTCCATACTCCCCAGTGAAGTTAATATGCAGGTAAATTTAGCTAATATACAGTGGCGCTCATCCAAATAGCACACTTTTATTTTTTACAGCATTCACAATGTTTTACGCGATAAAATTGTGTCGTTACTTTGTAATAAAAATGGTAGATTCCATAACATAAACAGGGTTGCCACTTTGGTAATTTTTAACCAAAATTGGTAATTTTTTTATTTATTTATAAATTTTGGTAATTTGGTAATTTATTTTTCAATTTGGTAACTTTTTCGATTCGGTCTTACATGTGAAATAGGTCAATATTGGTTCTGATTCCACATTAGTAAGTGGACCTTAAGCGTTTCCTTTTATAGAAATACTAGGTAATCCTGAAAGTTTTGCAAGGTGAAAGATGTTCCAGCGTTCCTTGGCTACGAGAATGGTGTGTTCTTTAACTTTCAAGCAGTGAAAGTGGCTATTGATAAGTATATCCACCGTGTCCTTTCCTGGAATGTTTTGGGTGGTCCTACCTTTCCCTGTCAGTTCGTCAGCTTTTCAATTACTATCAATTTTCCGGTGAACCCGGCAACCATACATATGAATAGAGTTTTACGTAAATAAGTATGTTCCCGTTCAAAAAGCTACGACATTCAGCGGGGGACGTCACTCTGTCTATGTGTGAGTCGACCGCTTTCCTTCAAGCGTTGAATTTTTGATATATTTTCTTGTCACTTGTTTACATACAGTGGTCGAAAAAATTGTAGCCGCACCATATTTTGACCAGTTTTAACAAATTGTTTTTTTTTTTTTTTGTAATCTAATTTTGGTTATTTTTTATAAAGATATTGTTATTTCTTTAACAGAGCTCAAACAAATTCATATTTCAAACTTTGTTCAATATTTAAAAAAATTCAACAAACTTTCGTAAAAATTTTAGGTTAATGGAGCGCTGATTGCCCGAAAAGCTTGGTATCTTCGGATATATATATGTACAGACATATCGAGCCCTAACTGCCGAAATAACGTATAATAATAAACAGGGAACGGAGTTTTAGGACCTAAAAACCTATAAAAAAAGCAAAACAAAATAACGAAATAGGCTGGAAAAGGTAAAATAAAATAGCGAAAAAGGCAGGAAAAGGCACTAGGTATTGCAAAAAAGGCAAAACAAAATAGCGAAAAAGGCAGGAAAAGGCACTAGGTATTGCAAAAAAAGCAAAATAAGGCACTAAAAAAAGACAGAAAATACAAAGAACAATTAAAAAATACATTTATTTTAGAAATGTTTATATTACAAGTATAAAGAGAAAAACTATGAACTAGTTTCATTATATGAAAAATTTGTACTTTGAATCTTTAACTATTTTATCCTTTCGAGTTTCTAAATCATAAAACTTTAATCTGTATAGTTGTAGTAACATTGAACCACAAGATGCATTTTGAAGTTCTCTGGCAGCATTTTCATTAGATTTTCGCGAAGAAAAGACTTGAATGTACTAAATGTGCGCTCGACGTAAGTTGATACAAATGGAGCCCAATTTAAATATGGTACGTTTGAAACGTTCATATTATCAGGAATGTATGTGTATATTTTTTAATCTTTAAAAACAATTGTAAATGCTACAATCACTTTTTAAAAGGTAAAAAAGGCAAAAAAGGCAAATATATTAAAAAAGGCAACATGTGTATATATGGAATCAGGGAAAGCTAAATCGTGGAATCGAATATACTCTATCTCTTTAGCAGAAAAAAAGGCGATTTCTATAAAATCCGTTCCCTGATAATAAATATTCCATCTAGATGCCTTTCTGCACCAAAAAGAAAAATTTGAAAAAAATGTCGCTTAAGGTAATTTGGCGGTTAGGGCTCGATATACATATATGTTTGTACAGTACTGCACAAAAAAAAGTTTGGTAATTTTTTGTTGAATTTGGTAATTTTTCCGGTGATTTTGGTAAAAAATAAAAAGGTTTTGTGGCAACACTGAACATAAACCGTGTAAGTCAAAGTTTAAAACTTTGTGTGCAGTTCAGGAAAATTTAATAAATTTCAAAAAAATTGCATCATAATTTTAAGATTTTTTCAGAATTTTTTGAAAATTCAAAAACTTAAAAATTTTGAAAAATTGCATCATAATTTTAAAATTTTTTCAGATTTTTTAGAAACTTTTTTTGTATGCAGTTTTGTAGCCCATTCAATTGTGCAGGTGTGAAAACTCTGAAAAATTCCGTTTATTTTTAAGACTTCTTTGTCGAGGGTGTTGCGTAAAAATAGATTTTGTTGATGCTGAAAATTTTTGTAACATCATTTTGAAATTTGTTAAATTTTCCTGAACTGTACACAAAGTTTTAAACTTTGACTTTTACGGTTTATGTTATAGAATGTACTGTGTTTTTATAAAAAACCAACGAAAAAAATGTATCACGTAAAACAAATTGAATATTGTAAGAAATAAGAGTGTGCTATTTAGCTGAGCGCCACGGTACATACATATGCACATAGTTTTCTGCATTTAAAATAGGACTATTTTCATATATTTTATAGAACTATTACTTCATTTCGAGGCAAGGAAAAAACAATCCGTCTGGAAAGTTGTATTCAAAGTATGAAAACCAAAAATCGAAGCACCGAAAGGTTGAAGGATTGTCTGAGCCGTCTGAGAGCAAAGATAAAAACTATGCTAACAGATCGATTGTCCAAACTCCAGAAGTTGATGAGTCGGTTTCCGAAGCATATAAAACATCCTTAAACAGAGACTGTGCGGATTGGGCCGAAGTTTTCGACAAATGGAAGAAAACTTTTCATTTAAATTTGATTGTAATTTGAGTCCTTTGGATTTTTTTCAAGCTTGGTCAAAATTGTCACATGCACAGGCTTCTGATTTGGTATAAAAAAACGTTTAATTGTTTTTCGTAGTGATTTTACTTATCCATTTTTATGGTAACATTTTATTACAATTTATGGTAACTAAGAATGGAATACCTGGAATTAACCGTGTACTTTCCGTTTCAAATTTACAGATTGAAATTGATTTTCAGTTCATGTATCCTGAGAAAACACATTTAATCCTTGCTAAGTGGGAAACTTTTAAAGCAAAAATTATTAATTACTATGAGAAAAACATAAGCAACGAATATTGTAAGCAAATACTTTCTACAGTTAAATCGTTAAATAATAAAGGTATATTAAATAAAATTTTAATTCATCATGAAAATATTTTTTTTCCTTATTTTACAGATGTCCAGGACTATTTAATTACAATTCTTCTAAATGCTGTATTACCTTCCGGCGCCAGATTCAAAAGCGAAAGCGGTAAAAAACTAAGAAAGTAACTATAGTTGATTCTCAGGAAAGTTTGGTTTTGCGGTTCCCAACTTTGAATGATTACCAACGGCAGGTCTATGCCATAATTAACCAATACTACTCTGCAGGGTTAACCGTACAACCTTTTTCGATTGTCGAAGGGCTGTCAGATACAAATATAAGCGGTTTCTTTGTGTACTTTGATAATAATTTGCTTAAGTTTAATTCGTTCATTCAAAGCATAGATATTTGTTTTAAACTATTTCAAATAATGAATCTTAAATATCCAGAAGCTTGTCAGGACTCCTGGCTTTTTATTCAAATATTTTTTTTTCAAATTGAAACTTCAAGTCGTCAAATATTACATCACTTGTAAGCTTTTTGAACACTGATTAGAAAATAACGGAAAGATGTATACTTGTTTTCGTTGTTTAAAAATCTTTGCAGCACCTGCAATTTTGATAGTTCATTTTAAAAAAGATCATTTATTAACACGAAAACTGTTAAAAATATAATGCATTCAAAACAACTGTAATCAAACTTTTACTAATTTTTCTTGTTTTCGCATACATTTGGAAAATAAATAAAACGGATAACGATGATGGTTTTGGCGACCACTTTATTTCTTAATTGTTAATTCTGCCGGCTCGAGGTCAAATGGTTTTAGAAAATTTTTTTGAATTAAAACACAGGATTTTAGTTTTTTTTCGATATATTTCGGTTACGCTTCAGTAACCGTCCTCAGGGCAACTATTGACAATCATGTAAAACATAAACATATACATACATAAATACAAATTTCAAAACAATAATTAAACACAAAATGCATACATACATTAATTTACACGTCTGCACTGTTTGACGTGGAGTTTGGTTTGGAGTACAGTACCATAATGAAAATGCTTTTGTACTTTGTCAACAAGTAGAGGTAAAAACATTTGAGTCATTTAAGATCATATGAGATAGGTTGTTTAGTTGATAAAATGTATTTAAGACCTATTGAAGAATTTACAAGTCCACCTTTACATATATATCCTACAAATAATGGAAAATCATATTTAAGAATGAAATATCTGTAAGGTTATAATAATAAAAAGTCCTAGAAATTTTTCGAGAACGTGATTTCGTAGGCCATCGAATGTCTGAATAACAATATTAATTTATGTACACTGGCAATCAAAAGTGAGTGCATGGTGTTTTTAGTTTAATATTTGCAATGTTTTTTAAGTTAAACTTTTTTGTTTTTGTTATTTTTATATGCTTTAATCGAAACCACATAAGTCAAACTTTAAAACTTTATACAGAACGTAGAAAAATTCAACAACTTTTCGTCCAAATTTTGAACTTTTTAATGTGAATTTTTAGAAAAATGTTTGGTACGCAGATAGATCGGATATGTAATTTTAGTGAAACAAGTGAAAGTTTTAAGCGGCTAAAAATCGCGTTGATTTTTAATGGTTTTTTTCCGATGGATTTTGCGGTATGGTTCATGCTTTAATCGAAAACACTAAGTCAAACTTTCAAACTTTATACAGAACGTAGAAAAATTCAACATTTTCGTCCAAATTTTAAACTTTTTAATCTGAATTTTGAGAAAAATGTTTGGTACGCAGATAGATCGGATATGTAATTTTAGTGAAACAAGTGAAAGTTTTAAGCGGCTAAAAAATCGCGTGGATTTTTAATGATTTTTTTCCGATGGCTTTTTCGTTTTTTTTGCATAATATAACAAGTGCAATGTACAAAATATAGCGTTATTTTTTTTAATTTTGTTTGCATACGGTTTGAATTTTCCTAAGTTATTTATAACGTTTGAAAGTTGAGTTATGTGGTCTTGATTAAAGCATGACCCATATTTTTAAAGAAAAATAACAAAAAAATTATTACTTGAAAAAAGTTGCAAATATTTAAGAAAAAAAACAATGCACTCACTTTTGATCGCCAGTGGACATATGCAATGAATGCTCGAATTTTTTTTGTATTTTGTCCAAAGCTTGAAATTTTGATTTATGTGTTGGTTTTTATTGTAGAATTGGCTATGCATTTGTAAAAAAAAATAAACGAAAAAATGTTACTATGAAAACCAAACCAAACCTTTTGTAAGAGAAATCAAATAATAATACTTTTGTGACTAACTGTATATACATAACATATGTATAATTAACTGTTTATATGTACCCATGATTAATGTAAAGTCTAAACTATGCTGTAAATAATGAAGTGGAAAAAATATAAATTGTGTTTTTATTTTCCTACAGGGCAACGTTTGCAAGCCGAAAACAACATTAAATATTCTAGTTTCAATTCACATTACTCTAGAAAGAAGAACATAATTTCTCGTTTTAAATCCCATTTTATTCTTGAAATAAGAACATGTTTGCTCCCCTTAAGTTATATCAATCTTGGTTCAAGAGCGTTTTGCATTAAATTTTAGAATGCGTAATTCTTAACTTA
>NW_023460061.1:0-43248 GCF_013731165.1 Rhagoletis pomonella
ATGACACGTATTTCCTCTTTGTATTTCACCTCGATGGGCATTCACCTCATAACTGTTCTGAAATAAAGCAAAAGTCAGCTATTTTAAAACAAATGTAGTATATTTTTGCTTACAAACTGAGTAAAACGCTCCGTACGTTCATACGCAACAAATGTCTGCACGCATTTTACACGCGCTCCCTCTGTGGGCACGTTGAACAACTTACTGGGCTCCCTGTTACAAACGCTAATCACAGCACAATGTGGAATATCTGCAAAGGAAAACTGGCCCGAGGACTATGGCTAAGTGACTTCAATTTCTGCTACGATGATTTATTGAATTTGGTTTGTAATGCCTCGGCAACGCTGGGCGTACCGCTCGTCCAGCGGATCGGCGATGATGGCGCTGCCATTGGTTGTATACGTGCACCTGGCACGGTGGAAAATGGCAAACGTATGAGCACGGACAAGACATACTTGTGACGTGCCCGTCAGCACCCCAACTTGCACGCCATCAAAAACACTTGTTACAAAAATCAACATCGTTTTGAGAGATAGATATCAAATGACTGCGAGAATTCAACGTGAGCTAGTAGCTTGGGCGGGCACAATCTAGTCTCCTAAGCTACTAATGCTATCGGGTGTTGGACCGAGGGAGCATCTGGATAATTTTCAAACTATCCGGTGCTACATGGTTGGGAACCACCCGCAGGATCGGGTTGGCTTTCTATTACATCGGTTTTTGGGTGTTTTCGTAAAATTCAGGAATTTTGTCATGAAACTTAGCGAGGATGTTAAGAAACGTATATATTTACATTATTTGTCACCCTTTTTACTTTATTAGTAAAAGTATTTAACTGATTTGTTGTTAAATTCTTTGCAGTTTCACTTGCAAAGTTTCATATAAAAAGACCACTCAACACTTATATTTTCATAAATATATGATCTTTGCAATGTTCACGTGTATTTTGTATACATAAAATGTATTTTGTTTTATTTTTTACCAATATAAAACGTGTTTAAAAATTTCACTACTTTTCTTCAACAAAGTAAACAAGCGAACAAACAAACAAAATTGCTGTAGTGTAGGATTTCGGAAAAATATCGATGCATCGAAAATATCGATGTTTTGCTCCGATGCATCGAAAATTTTCTACTCGATGTATCGATGCATCGATGCTTTTTGTAAACTGACATTGCTGGTACATTAAGGGTATTCATCAAACCTTATAAATGCATTGTAAACCGTATAAACTTATAATTGTGTAAACCTTATAAATGAACTGTCAAAATTTTTATGGAAACTCGTTTACACATTTCTGATAAATTTATCCAGCGATTTCACTGAATAAACTTGATAAACTGAAGACAATGCAACTCTGTCGAAACTCTAGCTATGTTTTCTTAGGCAATAATCGGTATCCGCATAAAAATTTTGCACGCAAATTCAACAACGATATGATCCTGATAGAGATCTGGTTCAATTATTATCCCGTCTGTTTGTTTTGTTTCACTGATAATTCGCAAAGTTTGGTAGCCGTGACAAATGAATTCACACACAAACAGACATTCTGCCATTGTTTCTTATAACTTGCTTCAAATAAATAGCCTTTATGTTATATGTACATTAGGGTGGGTCAATTAAAAAAGTTGATTCATATCCTTGCGATTCTGGTACTATGGACCATAACAAACATTTTCGCCCAAGGAACCATACCTCTAAAATCATTTTCGAGCCTGCCAAAATTTTTTGGTAGATATTTTCAAAAATACCAAATAAACGACCTCTTAGATGCATTTCAAAGACAAAAAATATTATTGAAAATGTGTATACGGGGGTTTTTTGGGTCAGAGAATCCATTTTTCGCATTAATTTTTAATTTTGATCGCCACCAGAGTGCGTTTTTGAACAATTTTTTGGAATTTTCACTTTTTTTGGGGGAAATTGACGAACTTATTGCTCAAATAGTCACATCTTTGACTTTCTAATAATTTAAAATAATGGAAAAATATTTATTTCTTTATTTTGCTTAATTTTTTTATTTTTTATTTTTTTTTATTTTTTTGCGATCAAAATTAAAAATTAATGCGAAAAATGGATTCTCTGACCCAAAAAACCCCCGTATACACATTTTCAATAATATTTTTTTGTCTTTGAAATGCATCTAAGAGGTCGTTTATTTGGTATTTTTGAAAATATCTACCAAAAAATTTTGGCAGGCTCGAAAATGATTTTAGAGGTATGGTTCCTTGGGCGAAAATGTTTGTTATGGTCCATAGCACCAGAATCGCAAGGATATGAATCAACTTTTTTAATTGACCTACTAATTGACCCACCCTAATGTACATTTATTTAAATAGATATCTCGTAAATATAATTTTTTCCAATTTAGTTAGGTAGTTTCTATAATTTCTTTATCCCCGTGCTAGTAGTATAACGTTAGTGATACTGAGCTCTATAACCAAAGAAAACACGACTATTGTCGCATGTGTAAACGAAAAGAGAGTGTGGGGCGTTCATGTAACAGAGTGCGTAAACTTATAAAATTATCTGCTTGATAAAGTTATCGGTTTAGATGAATACCACTATTGAGCCCATGAGCCAAAAATACAAGATCACGCTTTCTTAGTAGCCCGTTATAATCGCATTCAGGAAAAAAGTTGGGCGACTTTGACATTAACCGTTTATTTACATTTGTTCGTTGTTCACAATTTGGTGGTGGCTTTTTACTGCAATTTTCTTAATTTTTGCTTGTGACAACTTGTGCACACATAAGGTAAATAATAATTTAACACAACGTGAATATCGTGAAGCATCTGGAACGCAACTGTTATTACTTTTGAGCACTAGTGTTGAATATTGAATATTAGTTGTGTTTTACATTAATTTATACAAGGTGGTGATGGCGAATTTAGATTTTCGCCGAGGTACGTCTTAATGTCAAAATGATGTGTTTGTTGTAAAATGAATTCGCCTTGTTTACAACAAACACATCATTTTGACATTCAGTAGTACCGCGGCGAAAATTTAATTCGCCATCAACACCACCTTGTATAAATTCGCCTTGGTAGTGTTCTTTTACAAATTATCCAGTAACTTGCCAGTAATTCTCCAGTAACTTAATTTCTGAGAATTCGCTCTCATAGCACAAAAGTACAAGAACGCAAAACCAGTAATAATTTGCAAGTTTTACGAACAGTTGATTAATTTGTTGTTTATTCACAGCTACTTCCTATTAAAACAATATATATTATATTTAAATAGGTTTATTTTGTCAATTTCAACTATGAAAGCCTCATTAACATTTATTTTATTAGTAATAATCCCACCCAGCAAAATGCGATCAGCTGTTTTTTCTCACTTGCAAGTTCTTACTAATAAAAATTTATCCAGTAAAAAATAGCCACTTCCCCTCAGAAAGAAATGTCAATTTGCGCTCTCAATTTCCCCTTTCTTACAAGTTTTTTGGGTACAAGAACACCAAAACGTGATAGTACAAACTGGTACAAACTATCGCGTACAAGAATGCTACTATTCATATTGTACCTATTTGCCGAAAAGTTGCACTTAAAAGTAGTAGTAGTAGTAAACAGTAAACATGTACTTTTATGTTCATATATTTTTGAGGCATACATCAAGATAACCAACCGTTCAGCTATAAAAAATTAAAAATGCAGATTGCTAGTACTTTTTACGCTGATTACAACTGTATAAATATTATTTGCCGCAGTAAAGTACAGTAGATATAAAAAATAGCCCAAAACAAAAAAATTGTGATATTTTAAAATATTAATATCTTCTAAACTGCGTAAGCGATTCAAAAGATACTGATGTCAAAATAAAGATCTTCAATCTCATTTATAAAATGTGTATGCTTTTTTATATATTTAAGCCAAAAAGATTATAAAACAAAAAAAATTTCATAATTTTTCATAAACTAATCTTTTTTTTTGAAAAAGTCCATAATCAATGCTAAAAAAATTTATATTACTTAGAAAGTGCAAAGTTTTACCTTTAATTTGATATACATATTATATCATGGTTTGCTTTTGGGTTTTCAGAATTCAGTGATAATAAAAAATATGAGTGCATGTATGTGCAAATGCATGTTGTAGTTAATTAGAAAGCACATATTCTTGTAAGTTTACGCACTCTGCTATATGAACGACCCACACTCTCTTTTCGCTTACACATGCGACAATAGTCCTGTTTTCTTTGGTTAAAGTATCACTAACTTTATACTAACTTTAACTAGTAAAATAATTTGCAAATACCTAACTCACTGTTTATTCGATGGTGAAAAATTCTTTTTTAATATTGCCTGATTATAAAAAGGCAATAATATGACCATCGTATAATTTCTGAAAACGGGGGCGGTAGCAATAGCAAATACATAAAAATAAGAAGCATTCCTAGCATAGCTTAAAAGTTTGCCAGTGCGGTTGTCTTTTTCACAGTTCAAAAACTCTCACTCAATGGAAATCGGCCAACTGGTTGGTGCGTTTGTAGGGAATTTCGTTAAGTAGGTTGGTCAACTGGTTGGCCGATAAGTCAATGCGTGTGTAGGGCCTTTGAGGGTTTATACCGGACAATACTGTCATGACCAGGGAACGGATTTTTAGGACGTAAAAAACTTAAAAAAGGCAAAATAAAATAACGAAATAGGCTGGAAAAGGCAAAATAAAATAGCGAAAAATACAGGAAAAAGCACTAGGTATTGCAAAAAAGGCAAAATAAAATAGCGAAAAAGGCAGGAAAAGGCACTAGGTATTGCAAAAAAGCAAAATAAGGCACTAAAAAAAGACATAAAATACGAAGAACAATCAAAAATACATTTATTCTAGAAATATTTATATTACAAGTAAAAAGAGAAAAAGTATGAACTAGTTTCATTATATGAAAAATTTGTACTTTGAATCTTTAGTTATTTTACCCTTTCTAGTTTCTAACTCATAAAAGTTTAATCTGTATAGTTGTAGTAAAATGGAACCTTAAGACGCATTTTTAAGTTTTCTGGCAGCATTTTCATTCGATTATCGCGAAGAAACCCTTGAATGTACTAAATGGAACGTTTGAAACGTTCATATTATCAGGAATAAGGGCGTTTCCTCGCCCTTTACAATTTTATCCACACCCCTTATTGTCTCCAAGCCTACGTTAGCTGAGAACACGGCCTTGAATTTTTCCAACACCAATTTGGCAAGAGGTCCCTGCGCTTCTATAAGCCGCATGGGCATCTGTATGTTTTTTAATTTTTAAAAAATAAGTTGTAAATGCTATAATCACTTTTTTAAAGGTAGAAAAGGCAAAAAAATGCAAATATCTTAAAAAACGCAAAAAAGGCAAATATCTTAAAAAATGCAAAAAAGGCAACATCAAATGTGTATGTATGGAATCAGGGAAAGCTAAATCGTGGACATTCTTCATCGAACATACTCTATCTCTTTATACCATGTTCTGACCGACAACGAAAACACCTTGGAAACGAATTTCGGGATTGTGGGCTGAAGGCTGTGCACACCGACTGTTGGTGTTTTCGTTGACATTTCTTACATCCTTTGTTTACAGTTTTGCTACACAAATACAAAACCAAAATACTTTTACTGCAATTTCTTTTCATTAACAACCTTTTACTTCCATGCTTATTTTATTATGGTCAGCCAATAAACAATAAATCCGAAATGGCGTATTAAAGATGATAAAATATGACTGCCACTTCGATAAATAATCGAAAAAAAACTAGTGCAGACACCGATTAGAATGAGTGGAACCTGAGTTTTCAAGTGGTTTTCAGCGAAAACTTGTTTTCGTTTGACAGATTTTACATGGACGAAAATACAAGCTTTAGGTCGAAAACCAGTTTTAGCAATGAAAACATGTTTTCAATGTCGGTCAGAACATGGTATTAGCGGAAAAAAGGCAATTTTCATAAAATCCGTTCCCTGGTCATGACAATAGCAATACATGCACACTTTTTCACTAACTTAGGGTTAACACCAGACAACACTGTCATGACAATAGCAATACAAGCACACTTTTTCACTAATCCATGCATACTTTTCCAATTGTCTCAATCACTGTCTTGATTTTTTTCAAGACAGTAAATCGGACAATGATTTGACGCATGCATACAATAGTTTTGACGTCTTGTGCAAGAAAGAAGAGAAATTCATAACAAAAGAACTAAAATATCACGTGAGACGCAGATGTGTATGTAACTTTGTCTCTTCTTTATTATATTTTAGTTTTTAGCTTAAATAGCTCGCGCGAAATGCGAACTATAATACAACGTTCACGTCCGACAATTTGCTCAAAATGAATTGTCATAATTATTGTCAGGACGCCTACGCCACGGAGACAATTATCAGCGTTTTTGACAGCTAATACGTGTTTTTTAATCTTCTTGACAGCACTATCCAATGTAAACGCGCCGTAAAGGCCCCGCCAGATAGAAAATTTTTTCTGTGTCGCAAGGATGCTTTTGACTGACAAAACGAACATAACATAGCGAGGCGGCACAATGAAAACTTTGCCGCAAACAAAACGGTTCAATTTGATTGGTTAAAAATCAGCTGGTTTCAATTCGGTTCATACATTTTTGTTGAAAAGTTGAGATTTAGGTGAATTTTATCAGTTGCGGCAATGCATGCGTTGCCAATGTGGCATATTCTATTCAAAATCACAGAGTTAACTTGGATGCCTGTCAAAATCATCCCTGTGATGCAAAAACGAAATTATATCTGGATGGGCCTTAACACTATTTCAGCCGGTTTCACCATCAATTTAAGTGGAAAATGATTTTTTAATTTCGGTCATTTTCCATATAAAATTCAAAAAGTTTAAATAATTGTTCACTTAAATTGCGAATCTGAGGGCTTTGTCACACGGTCAGTAATTATCACGATATTTGGATCGCGATCCATATTGATGGATCGCGCACGAATGCTACATGTTTAATATTTATCGCGTCAGTATTTGCATAATTTTTGTGCTGAATGCTTATTATAACGCAAGAAAATAATTTTATTTTGTACGTATAATTTACAGATAATGCATTCCACAATTATTTTAAAATTTCCAATGTTAATTAAATTTAAATTTAATTATTCAAGTAAGGAAGAGTTAATTCAACATGACAACACATTTTAAATCATTTTGTTGCACCATTTTACCTAAATTGTGCGTTTAAAGTGGCTGACAATAATTTTGGCTAATTTTGGTTTTCGTTGTTTTCTTTGCTTTGTTTACTTTTCGCTCGTTTTCCAGTGAAACAAGATGGCGTAGAACCCGCTAAAAACATCGACTTTTTTCACTCTCTTGTTCTTAAGGCCCGTCCACATACAACTTTGGCGTTGCGTCGGCGTTGGCGTCGCTTTGACAGCAGCGCGAGTAACGCCCGTGCTTGCTACAATGAACGCTTAGCAGAGAATACTTTGGTCACTAAATTAAAATACTAGCGGCAGAAAAACCAAAATTTTACATCAATAATTGCATTAAAAATATATTTCTTGCCCGCATTTGATTAAAAATGAAAATTGAATCACATAATTTTGATTATTTGGAACAGCTGACGAATGACGCGCGCGAAAAGTTGAGAGTTGGTCATCTTTCTGCGTTGTGTTGGCGTTGGCGTTGCCCAACTTTGGTTATGTGGAGACTTTCATATAAATGCATGTATTCATAGTCAGCTGTCGAAGCGACGCCAACGCCAACGCAACGCCAAAGTTGTATGTAAACGGGCCTTTACGTGATCTTGTGTCTTTCTTTCATGTAACTATCCTGCCAAAATGTTAGACAGGGTGTTTAAAGTGATGTAAAAAAAAAAGTTATTAAAATAAAGTAAAAAAATTGGCAAAATATGCATTTAGTTAAATGGATTCCTGCATTTATATGCCATTTTAGTATTTTGAAGCGCTTTGGTCAATAACTATTACACTTAATAGAACTTTTTGGCTGTTTTTGTCAGAGTCTGTTTAAAGTTTTTTTTATAGATATTAGTGTAACCCTGTAGCCAATAAAATCAGGTAATCTGAGCTGTGGGGCGTTTCTGCAAAGCATCTGATTCTTTTTTCACTTGTTAGGCTATCTGCACACTTGTCGTCCAATCATAGTTGCGTTATCGTCTCGCCCTGAAATTTTGAGCCGAGCACATGCATTTCAAAGGAGATCTGCACACTTGTCGTTATCGGCTAGTTATCGGCAAATCGTAGAAGATGCAGAAACGGATAAGTACGGCACTGTCGTTTGCTAATCGTTGTGCACGCATTGTTTGTTTACATTTTATGGGGGAAAATTAGTGAAAAAGTTAATATTTGCATTAAAATTGTATAAAAATTAGTATTTTTTTGCATAAAATCTGTGGAAATTATTAAAAAGTGGATAATTGCATTAAAATTTAATAAATATGAGCGTTTTAACTATAAAATATGACGAAATTGTATTAAGTCTCTGTGTGCATACACAAAACACATTCCAGGAAAAGAAAAGAAGAGATATTACTGGAAAATTACGTCTAGAAATGTTGCAGCACAGTCTATATTTAAAAAATTGCAGGTTTTTGTAAATATTTCGCGAAAATATCAACCAAAAAAAACAGAAAATACCTGCTCCAAGTGAATTTTTAGACGCCAAATGAATTGAAATATCACGACCAAGTGTGCAGAAGTGTAATCGTCATGTAATCGTTGCTTCATGACGATAACTATGACTCAACTATGATTGGACGACCAATGAGCAGAAAGCCTAAGTATGCACAATGGCCAAGACGTATTCGTACAAGGTGTGTTGTAAGATCAGCTGATTTCTTTGCCTTACATGTATTTTGTTTTTGCTTTTACTGATTTGACAAACATCCATCAAAACCAAAAACAAAATACATGTAAACTTTGGACGAATTGAGATTTGACATAAAACCCGGAATGCAATATACATGTGGTTGTTGTTGCTGTAATCTAAATTCGCCAGTAACACCACCAAGGCGAATCTATACAAAGGTGTCTTGACAATGTTGTCTGGTGTAAACCGCAAATCGAGCTGTCTCAACTGAAACCACCTTCTATTATTGCATCGTGGTCAAAAAGATGTGTTTGTTATAATTTTGTTTTGTTTTACTGATTGTCAATGTATGTATATGTTGTAATTGTTGTTTTTGTTTGCTAACACCACCTTGTATAAAATCGCCTTGGATGTGGATTAACAAGAAATATCGATACGTCGACAAGTGGTCGATTAGAATAATGTCGATGCATCTAAGCAAAACATCGATGTTTTTTTGGAATCCCTGACACCGGGCTCAATTCATCTTGCCGTCATTCTCGCAGCAAACTCGATTTTCGGCAACTGACAGGCAGGAAGCGTGGCGGATTTATTTTTCAATAATTTTTCATATTTTCACATTAGTAAAATTCCCATTTGTTATTTATCTACATCAACATTTCATTCGACCATACGGCAAATAAAACAAAAAAATTCAAATACAATTCGATCGACCGAATTGGACGGTAAACAAATTTTTTGTCGTGCAAAATTTTTTGTAAGTCGCAGGACCGAAAGGGAAATTTGTATGAGTTCGGTTGGAAGTGAATTAAGTAATTCTAATTCCCATACATTTTGGCATCTGCCTGGCAAATGCAGGTAAATCGTTTTACGGTGTGTCGTTGGGTCTATCTTGAACCACCTCAAGAACAGAGTTGAAATAAGGATTAGTGCTGTGAAAATTTTGTCGTGGAGTATCCAAAACTATCGCAATAAAGGGGCTTCGCGGAGGGTGAAGCACGCCCAAAGGCGTAGTGAAAATCGCCCTTTGCAAAACGAGCAAACGGTGATTTTTAGTGAAGGATTTACGCCCAGGGCTTAAGCATCAACATATACAAGCGTCAGTTGTTATTGTACCAGCAGCCGCAGCTGGAAAAACAACGCCGGAAAAACCATCACAAATATCACCAGTTACACAAAAACCATTGCCTAAAATTGCTCCATCTCGTCAAATCCCACAGAAGTTCCGGCCCCGTAAGAAGCCGGAAGGTGAGCCAAGGAGGAAAAAAATGGAAAAGAAGTCACATAAAGCAACACGTAATGGCAATATAATAGTAGCTGGTGCCAGTTCCGGCATCTCAACCGGTGGCAGCGCAGTTGCACCCGTCTCGACGCTTTCCATACCCACCCGCACAACTGGCCATAAGCAGCACACGCCCAGCGGTAGCGCAGTAGCCGCAACTGGCGCTGCTGGCGGTGGTGGTGTCAGTAGTAGTGGGAAACACCGCAGCAGCAACTCGGGTCATCACTATCACAGTCATCACACACACATTACTAGTCATCCCCAACACCACCAGCACACCACACACACCAGCACAGCGAATCAAACGCAGGAAGCAACGCAAGTGCAGCATTCGACGCTACATGCCCCGAATCCCGCGATATTGCTAGCAGTCGGCAAAGCGGCTAACGAAGCCAGCCGGGGCACGAAAGTTACGGGTACACAAGTCACCAACGCTATGGAACATATAGCGACAGCGCTAACAACAGTCAGTCCCAAGTTGGCAACGACGGCGGCGATGCGCAACAAAAACGAAGGTAAGCTTACTTGACACAGTGATCGAATGTAAATAAGTCGTAAGTGAGAAAAGCCAGTTAGCGTGTGTAGAAAAAAAAAATAATACGTACATAGATGATAAAAAAAATAAGCCATTTGCTTATCGGGCTTTTATATAGATGATGTATGTGCGCTGTGTGTTTTGTGTTGTACAAACATAAATAAAACTGGTAAAAGTAACGACCTTTGTTAAGGTTGCTGCCCGCGTTTGCTAAAATACGTTAGAGAGCATGTTAGTGAAGGGGAGATGGTGGCGCAAGTTTTTTTTATTCACAATTGGGCACTTGTGATAACCACATTTTTGTTTTTGATGGCTTTCTGCTTTGAAGTTCCCTCGCTATCTGGCTTCTTCACACTACAAATGCATATGCATTTACATCAATATGTATTTAGTTAAATAAGCTTAGAATTGCCTATTATCACATGTATTAGTAAAAAACTATATATATATTTTTAAAATCTGTTTTTTTAATACATTCTACCAACCAAAATCAAAAAAAAAAAAATTTCATAGAAAATATCACTTTATAAATAAAGTTCTTTAAACATATTTTATTTTTTATGAATAAGGCCATATTTCTTTAATAAATCTATTATTAGCATTATACTTAAACAATCAAGCCACAAATACATATGTAAATGTTATGTATGACACGTTTACTTTGCTCACCCGTGCATTTCTACTATCATTAAAATCATTAATTTATCTACTTTCATATGTACATACAAACATATCGTCGTTTAAAGTACAAAACCGCGTATCGTCATTCTGCAAAACCGCGTAACAGACGTTGGCTGCCAAAAAATGGGATTTGCTCACACAAGCTCTTGGCTAAATCCTTATCCATTCGTCCTGAAATATACTAGCCAGAAATGCGATTGCTTTATAAAAAAGAGAACCATTTTGAAATATGAGTGTTGTTACTCTCTAGAGAATAATTTATGCTACCTCACATACGCGGTTTTGCATTCAAACATATGCTCATACATAATATTTGCTAAATCGTGGCTACTCATTAAACCATTATTTATTATGTATTAGTAATGTGATGTGGAATTTACATAGCTAAGTACGTAGATACATATACATACATATGTATAGCACTTCACCTTTGTTTATATTTATTCTTATCAATCAATAATTCTCGTTTCTAAGTTCATATATCTTTAGTATATCTATATATGCACATACTTAGATACATATGTATGTGCCTTCATACGTACGTACGTAACAAAGGTAAATTATTAAAGCTTTTTATTAATCATTTAATTATTTTTTTTTTATTTGTAGAGGCTATCAACGACTTACGTCAACGCATTCCCGAAATCGAAAATATTTTCGATGTACACAGCCGTATCGGCAATGGCACCTTCAGTACGGTGCTGCTGGGAACTTTGAAGAAGGAACGCGGTTTGCCGGAGCATATGCGACGTAAATTCGCAATAAAACATCACATACCCACCAGTCATCCGGATAGGATAATGAAGGAGCTGCAGTGCATGGCGAAAATTGGGTAAGTGACAGTGTTGGTGAAAATTTGGAATATTTAGTTTATTACGATACGTAAGATGGTCTATAAGGAATGTGTAGCAGCTCCTTTAATTGTCAGAATTTTAATTTGAAGACCTTCCTAGGCCGCCTAAAATGTCAACTAACTAAGTAAAACTCCAAAATTCCTTTTTGATTGATTAGGATGAATTTCATCGAATTATAAATCCCCACATCGTTTTAGCAATTATAAATTTTAGTCAGTTTCGGTTTTTTTACATTTCAGCGACTATGAGTTAAGCATTTTTATATTAAGGTAACGATATTTATGTATATTTTGTAACTCAATATAATCATTAGCTATAGAAGCTACAGTAGTGTGCACTGAAACAGGGTCAATAAATTCATAAAGTTTAAAAAAAAAATATAAACGCTTATCCTTGCATCGGCTTTGCAATATACAAAAAACTTTGTTTTTCAAAACTTTGAAAGTGGTGAGAAATGAATAAGGCTCTAAAAATTTGAAAAAGCTGAATGCTGCGAAAAAATAAATTCGCTTCGAATAACTTAAAGCTTTTTGGAACTCTCTATGTAATTAGCGATTTTTTCCATATTTTTTAGGAATTATATGAGAAACGTACGCCACTATTTTACTAAATTTGTAGATTTCCTTCTTGGGGATAAAGCCTATTGCAAAAAGTTTAATAATATATGTAGATAATTTCAGTAGCCCGTTCATTTCTTTTCTCTCTCAATTTTTGTATGTTGTAGCACAAAGGGAAATAATTCCTCGTTTTCTACCAATAGGAGGCCTTTTGGAGGAGTTCTCCTAAATCTACTACTTTAGTTCATAAAGAAATTATATAAACGTGGTAAAATCATACTTCTTTAAATAATTCATGTAAGATTCATATCAAACCCATATGTTTTATTCCAACTTAAAAAGAATATTGCAATTCGTTTGTAAACTTATACATTCGCTTCAATTGTAAATAGGAAAAGCCCTTCTAGAAGGCATGCAGAGTCTCAAAAACTTTGAAATTCTTAAAAACTGCATACGGGCATTGCTTTATTGCCTGGCGCTGTATATGTTGAGAATATAGATGGCACTTCTTTAATTTATGAGCCTACAGAGTCAGCATCCAAAGAAATATATCTAAAAATAACCACATCTTTGTTGTGTACTTCCACAGAATTTTATCTGATGGCTAATTTCGCAAATTCTACACAAAATGTTAGTCATATTTTCCATACATAATTATTTTCAATACATTTGAATGCTTCTATCAAGAAAATTAGAGCACGACCATCAAAAGCATTCGTACCATTGTCAAGAGAAATACGCTTCTAATTTTTTCTTTTTGTTTTTGCAAAAAAAAAAAAACTTGTAAAATATTGCCACTCACGCGCCCAAGCGCTGACGTCGTCAACAGCACATTAAATTATGGTGGGGGCTTATGACGTACATACATGTATTTCAGCAAAAATTAAAAATTCCTTTGCAAAGATTTTCGTATCGAAATAAATCCACTGCTAAAGTGCACGCACATGGCATATGGTATGTACATTTTGTATGTAAATATGTGTATCAGTTAGCAGGTATACATACATATATATCGTTACCTTAATATAGAAAGGCCCTAACTCATATAGTCGCTGAAATGCAAAAAGCCGTAACTGACTAAAAATTTTTAATTGCTTAAAATGATGTGGGGACTTATAATTCGATGAAATACATCATAATCAATCAAAACAGGAATTTTAAATTTTAACTTAGTTACGGCTTTTTATATTTCAGCGACGATGTGAGATAGGACCTTTCTATATTAAGTAGGTTTGTACACTGCCTCTACTTGATCGGGTGAAAAGGCCATTACTCGTATAGTTGACTGCCGAGCACTTCCTTTGCCTTTAGTGTATTTGTGGTACGCCTACGAATTCATTGCTGGCACGAAAATTTCGCAATTGTAGGTGCTGAGTATCTACATACATATGTATATAGGACAGTCAATCAATAAAGTTTAGGTACATCGATTTTTTGCAATATGGGCAACTCTTTTCTGGTTATTTTATTTATCGCAACTTTTTTATAATTCTACAACATAAATCCCTAAAATCAGAGCTCCAAACCTTACGCAAAATTAAAGTAAATTCTGCGAATTTTCATTAAAATATAGCACTTTTTAATTACACTCTTTTGAAAAAAGTTGAGTATGCAGTTGATTTTGTAGCCCATGCAATTTTAGTGCAATAATGTACATACAAGTCTGAGGTAGCTAGGACTTACCAATGATTTTTGACACATTTTTTTTGTTAAAGGAGTCGCTCATTTTCTCTACATAAAAAATTTTCGATTTTATTATTATATGGAGAAAATGAGCACATTCAACAAAAAAAAAATTGCAAAAAATCATTGGTAAGCCCTAGCTACCTCAGGCTTGTACATACATTATTGTCCTAAAATTGAATGGGCTTGAATAGTGCATACTCAGTTTGTTTTTTAAAGAGTGTAATTAAAAAGTGTAATATTTTGATGAAAATTGGCAGAATTTTCTTTAATTTGGTACAAGGTTTGGAGCTCTAATTTTTATGGCCTTGGTCATAGAATCAACCATATTTTTATAAAAAAAATTGGTAAAAATAATATAATTAAAAGAGCAACAACCAACAGTTGCCCGTATTGCATAAAAATCGATGTACCTAAACTTAATTGATGGACTGTATGTACGTGCATACTTATGCGAATGTGCGTAGATTAACATCTGCTTACAAATGTACCCACTGAGTATACTGTGCATTTGTACTGGGTCTGGGGCTGTAACCACTGGTGGCGGCCGGCTTTCAGCAGCACTCATTCAATGCGAATTAACGTCAACATCAAACTATTTTCTAAATGCGCATGTTAAAAGAGCAACAGCCAACCTTTCCACCCCGCTGCGTCGTCCACGAGCACGTGCACACACCGCCCACCGCAATTACGAGCCGAATTGAGGGTGATTGTGTTTGTGCTGTTGCTGCCCTGTAGGATCTCGGAATAGACGGCAGGAGATTGTAAGTAGTCCAAAGTTTAGTCCAAGCACTTGTAAAATTCTATTTACATTTAACATTGAATGCCCTAGGCTCGGTCCAATTGTCTGCTTCAGCATTACATTGTAACCAATTTTAGATAACAAAATAAAATAAAATAAAATAAAAATTATAACTTGCCCCAGCTGCGATGCGAACCGGGGTTCTCTGATTTTTTAAGCGGATGCTCTCTCTACATGCCAGCGTCGTACATATAACTTCGTTGACTAAGCGCCTACATATCAGTAAATGGCTAATTTTACCCATTGTCCGCTTTTGCATGACATTGTAACCAATTTTAGATCAAAACTCATACTTTATGCATTACATTCGGACCATTTTTTGCACAATTCACATGTTTTTCATTACATTTATTTAAATTTTTGGACTATCTTTGGTCTAGATACAAAGCTCCTAGACCTAAGATTGTATTTTTCGGGTAATTGCACCAATTTTTCCTTCAAGGTGGTGACTACACGGTCAATCGATCGCCACTGACGTACGAGCACTTGAGCACAATTAACATTGCAGACGTTGCTGCTGGCTTCGTCGTTGTCGGCTCGTAAGCACTTTGCGTAAATATCAACATACAATTGCCGTCTGGTTTGTGCCTGTATCGGTATCTGTATTGTGGTCGGTGTAACCTTCACCTTCGCTCCGCCGTTGAAGGCAATTGTACGCCAGCAAAGTTGCAGTTGTTGCTTTTCCTGCTGTAATATACTTCCAGATCAATATAGCGTCTCACTACCATGTCTGGCTCTTCCCTCTCGTCTTTCGCATGGCCGGCTGGTTGCGGTAGTGCTTAACGCGCGCGGTGTGTGCGTGGCAAAGCGTGCACTATCGCTCATTGCATGTACATATACTAGTTGATTAGATTCCACTTTGCTTTGTGACTATTTTGTTGCCTCTGTTTTATTCTTTCCTTTCTTTTTGTTGCTTTATTCATCTTTGATAGCTGCTTCTAAAAGTGGACGGAACGTCACAGCGTATCGACGACGTATGTACGTCACAAGCAAATTTATTTCTATTCCGCTTTCAGTGCGACGTGATGAAAGGTTGGCTGTCGGTCTGACTTTCTGCCTACCTAGGGGTGGTAGGTCGGCAGCCAAAGTGTGCCGTTAACCATCAGACTGCACAGCGTCTAAGGTGCGCTAGTGAGTGGCGTGTTTTTCGCTTTCAAATGTCAACAATTCATTTCAGATGTTATTGTTGTTGTTGTAGCGGCTACATTCAGATATCACTTTTAAGCGGCTACACACTTGTTCCAAGTGCAATGATGGGCGGAATGGGGCGACCCCAACTGCTAAACAACTCCCCCACAGCTGCATATCACACGGCAGGCGCTTATACTTACATACGTGAATTAAGTTCAAGATTGCTTTATTTATTTTTTATATTGACATACATACATATGAAAGATGTATGTGGAGCTGTTACATACATATGTACATGCATCCCTACAACGTCAGTGAGGCGCATGTTTTTGAATGAGGCGCTTGGGCGGGTGCGGGAACGGCATGACGTCCGCTGACGCTTCCTCTATGAGCTGCCAGTCACTCGCTCAGGCTTCGTTGTGTTGCTTTTTTTGTTGGGTTTAATTTTATTCAACGAATTTTTATTTACGTAAATAACAGCGCGAACACTTTCTCGTCTTTCTGTCGATGATAATTGCCAATATAAATTTGTTGAGCTTTTCAGTGAATTGAATTTTTTGTTGTAAATTATTTCGCTTGACGCACTTTGCTGTTAAATATTTAATCAATCCATTTTCTATGACGGGTTTAACGATTTGTGGTTCAAGGAGAAAAATTGTTTTTTTTTTAGTAAATAAATTTGAAATATATGAGAAAAAATTAATAGTTTTAATAAAATTTATGAAAAAACTAATAGTTTTAATGTTGTTTTTAAAACAAAACTTTTTCAAATAGGTACCTTTATTTCTGCACGTCTTTTAATTCACTAGGAATGTTTTATCTTTTTTATGTTTCTCTTATTATTGTTGTAGCCACCGAAATAAATTTTCTTAATTTTCTCACTCAGTGAAAGCAATTTTAGGATAGCTTCATAGAACAGAAGCTGACCAGCTGGGTCACTCCTGGAAATACAGCAGCCACATTCAGACCATCTTTTGGGCAAAATGGTGGGTGCGGATTTCTATTCTATCATTTTTCCGCAAATTTTTTATAAACTATGCTTCATACTACAACAAAAAACATTAAAATATAATTTCTAAACTTTGTGCGAAAATCGGGAAAATTCAATAAATATTCATGCAAATTTTCAACTTTTTAACCAGATTTTTTTAGAATTCCTTTGAGTATGCAGATTTGTAGCGCAATACATTTTATTGCAATAAAGTGGAAATTTGAAGTATCCAGGACTTACCGTTGATTTTTGACAATTTTTTCCTTTAAAAATAAATGTTCGAAAATACTGTGTACGGAAAAATGCTAAACACCTTCAAAAAAAATCTCAAAAATCAAAGCAATTTTCGACTAACTTCAAACTTGCATTTTTTATACTAGAATTTATTATTTTATATTAATTTATTATTATTTTTTTTTGTTTTATTTTTTTTTTTTTTATTTTTTTTTTTTTTGTTGTAGGATGAACCATATTTTTATGAAATTAGCGGAAAATAGGAAAAAAGGAGCAAACCGTTCCTTTGATTTTGGCCACTTTGACAATTCTCAATTTATAGTAAACAACGCATGAAAAATTTTAAAAGCACTGATATTCCTATACTTTCGCTAAAATCCCAGTTTTTTCACATTTTCTTTATTCATTCTTTTTATAAATCATATGTATATTTATTAAATTTTAAACAATTAAAACTTGTTTCATATCCAAAATTTGACGGTGTCAAGCCCATTTTTCAAAAATTTGTCATAAATCTATTTATTGCTAAAGAATTATTGCAAACATCAATTTTAAATGAACTAGTAGTTACTGATTTATGGAAGGTATCGTACTTTTCTAAATTACCGTTATATGGGATGTGGGCATGGTTATTGTCCGATTTCAAAAATTTTCAGCCGTCTGGTTTGTTTTGGCAAGACCAACCACTGCGCCAACTGGTTACAGAGATATACATATGTAATTAGAAGCTAATAAGCTTCAGTAGTTACTAAAATATCGGAGTTTTCGTATATCCGCGGTAGGCGTGGTTATTGTGCGATTTTGCCCATTTTCTATCGTATATACAGACGGACGGACGGATGGATTTATTTTTTTTTTTTCATTTTCGTAATTTTCTCCATCTAGATTTTTGAAATAAAGCACTGTGCTGCAGTAGTGAGCCAGTCTTAAGTTCAGTTACTTAGAACTCTTACAGGGCCGAAAACCGAATACTCAAAAGATCCATTCCAATAATAAATTGGAAAGTCTATATCTATACCAGCGCTACATGTGCATATGTACATACATATAGACGGCAGGTTTATCAATTTCTTGAGAATACAGTTCTGCCTGCCTATCACATTTCATCACTCACTTTTTCCCCTTTTTCTTTTCAGCGGCACCGACAATGTCGTCGGCATCAACTGCTGCATACGCTACAACGAATCGGTGGCCTTCATCATGCCGTACATGCAACACGATCGTTTTCACGACTTCTTCAACAAAATGGAGCTGTCCGAGTTGCAGCACTACATGCGGAATTTGCTGATCGCCCTGCGGCACGTCCACAAATTCAATGTCATTCACCGCGACGTGAAGCCTAGCAACTTTTTGTACAACCGACGCAAGCGCCAATTCCTGCTGGTGGACTTCGGCCTGGCGCAACAGGTGCCCACATCTCATGTGTCGAACACGCTGGAAGGGGGCTGTGAACAGCCGCTCTCATTGGCAATGGGCTCGGAAGGCAAGCGTCCGCGCGACGGCGAAGACTCGGCGTCCAACAGAACGGCCGATTCGAATGGCAGCGTGGCGGCTGGTGACGCTTATGGCGGCTCAAAGCGTCCGCGTTGCACCGGGCCACATGGCGATCAAGAATTTACCGCAAATGCGACGCCCAATGCGCGTGTCGCCAACAGCTGCATAGTTGGCGGTTCGCCATTCAAGATGCCACTGAAGCAATTGAACGAGATCACTGCGACGGGCGGCAACAAGACTAGCGCTTTGGGCGCGGTTTCCAACCTAGCAATGGGAAGCGGCACGAACGCGACCAACCACAACAACAACGCCGGCGATAATGGCATTTGCGAGGCGCAGCTAGGACGGCAGGTAAAGTCCGCCATACTCGGAAGCTCGGCAAGCACCCGCCTGCAGCAGAAATTGCGTCAAAGCGGAGGCGGCATGCGCAGTCCCAACAGTGCCGCACAGGATGCTGCAGCCACCGGCTCGAATGCCGGCGCAGCACAGTGCATGGAGAGCTGCTTGGCCAACAAATACAACACCAATCGCAATATGAGCGTCACCAACGGCCCGAAGTGCGTGTGCTATGGCAATCCGCAGGTCTGCAACATCTGCCTCGTCAAAAAAGAGATGCACGCATCACGCGCCGGCACGCCCGGCTATCGGCCGCCTGAAGTGCTACTGAAGTATGCCGATCAGACCACTGCCGTTGACATTTGGGCTGCGGGCGTCATATTCCTCTCCATACTGTCATCGGTGTACCCGTTTTTCAAGGCGCCGAACGACTTTGTGGCGCTTGCTGAGATGGTCACTATATTCGGCGACAAGACCATACGTAAGACTGCCTTCATACTCGACCGCTTGGTGACGCTGAGCCAAAAGACGCGGCCGCTGGACCTACGCAAGCTGTGTGTGCGCTTTCGAAATCGCGTGAAATTCAGCTCACCAGAGCTGCTGAAGAAGTATCAGCGGCCGGATGGTACCTGTGAAGTGTGTCGCAACTGTGATCAATTCTACTTCAACTGCTTGTGCACGGAAACCAACTACAACACCGAACCGCTGGACGGCGATGACCCTTTCCCCGCAAGCGCCTACGATTTGCTGTACAAACTGCTCGAAGTGAATCCACATCAACGCATCACCGCTGATGAGGCGCTCAAACATCCCTTCTTCAGTGAAATGGCCACCACCAGCAGCAGCCAGAGTTCAAGTGTTACTAGTAACAACAATAATAATAATAATAATAATGTAAATAGAACGGCTATCTCCATAGAGAGCATACAGAAGAAGGGTGCACGTGATAAAGTAGAACCTTGAAGTTTGCGCAAATGACGTGGCAAACGTGGGCGGAAGGGGAGAGAGAAACCTAAAGAAACTGGAAGTTAGGCAGCCCCTAAAAATGTTCGTTAATTGTCTGCGAGTTGCAAATTGTTGAGATTGTTTGTGGACCTCAGTCATACGTAGTAAATCATGAATACCGGTCAGCGCAGTATAGGCGCGCATGCGCCTGTGTCTGTGCAGTTACCGGACCCCAAATCGCCTTGTTAAATTGTACGACGATCATTTCGTATTCTGATGTATTTATTATGATTAGAAACTAATAGCAATCGTTTTGGCCCAGTCTAAATCGAAGGATGATGTCTGTAAAAATTTTACAAATGCGTTTGGAAATATTGTGAATCATAGCGTAGTAGTGTTTTTATGTAATATACTAGTATAAAATATATTTTTCAAAATCATGCAAAAATGCGATGATTACTAAGAAGAGAGCAAAGGGACCCAGTGACCGAACTCCTTAGCCGGCAGCTAGCCACTACGGAAAGTGGCATCATTTCGAAAAGTACCCAGTTAAATTGTAAATTACACGCTTTATTTGATGATTATGCTTTCATTTGTTTTTGTTTCTTTTTTGTTGAAAATTTGCGCTTACACATAATTTTTAGTTACTTATAATTTATTTAGTATTATTACAGCAAATAAAAGGGTAAACGTTACAAATATGTATTTATGATTTTTTTACAGTTTACTGTGCAATATTAAAACAAAATTATTAGATTAGAAATGTATATTTGTGTGTAATTTTGTGTATGTCGTGTGATTTAGAATTGATAATTTAATATAGAACGTACTAATTGAAATTAAAATTATTTGTTGAACTACAAAAACTTAGAGGTTTTGTTTCATAGTTCATAGCATATGTATTTTTGTTATATTTTGCTTTATTAGACCGCATCGATACGCATATGTACTATATATGTACATACATACATTCGTCGTTTAATGTACAATGCCGCATATCAAGATAAGCAAAACCTCGTATGGGAGGCTACCCAAATTTTACAGGTGAGAGCAAAAAGTGTCTTATTTCACAACGGTTCTCTCTTTAATCTCCAATTATCTCTACTTTAAATCTCTAAATATCGATATTTTGATACGAATGGATAAGGCTTGATGCCAGGAGTTTCCGGTGAGAAAATTAAATTTTTGGCACAAATGTCAGCTACGAGGTTTTGCAGATCCACGATACGCGGGTTTGCGCTTTAAAGGACGATATGCTTCTGAGTAGAGATAGTATTTTGAAACCTATATTTAGCTTTCATTTTTAAACTATTATTGATGGAAATATCCAATATACGCATCCATGGATAAATGCCGAATTGGAACATAGTTGCGCAAATAAGGCATCCCCATCAATTATAGTTTGGAAATAAAAGAGACTGATGCCTTGGCTTGACAGGGCCAATAATAATCCTGGCTAATAAAAACCCTCTGTAGGAACTGCCACCAACATTAACATACCTGGAGCTGAAGACAACCATCATTGAATCTAAATCACCAATATTTATCGGCACCTTGTGATGTAGAAGCAACTAAAGACGGCGTGAGCTGAATATCCTCTGCTATCGAAACAGTTCCTCTTGGAGCGCCACCTCCCCCAAATGATGCTCTTTTTCCTTCTTTTATTAGCGCACCTTAGCTGAGATTCTATTCCTAGTACTTTGCGTAGAAATACTTTGGCCTACATATTAAACATTTACATTTTTCAACCAATTATTACCAAGTGCGATTATTCTCGCGTTGCTTGAAAAAAGGTTAAAGTAATATTCCGGCAATTTTAAATCTAACGCACGTTTTTATTAACAGTTTTTACATTTTACAAATGAAATGATACATATTTTGTTAGTATCATTCCTTAGTCCCAAAAAGGAGTATTTCCATTTCCTCCACCTATGATTGCATTTTCTCAACTTTTCGCTTAGTTTTAGGCACTTTATCTTCCTCCAATTTTTCATCGACCCGTATGCGTTTTCCCTTTTTGACCTGCTCTTTTGTGGGTTGTGTTTCCATTACCCGTTTTTTTGGAGCTTTGTAGCTACCCTGTCCAGCAGCACGTTCAGCTTCCTCCACCGTGTATGGCTCCAATTCTAACGCCTTCATACGACGTTTGTGCACTTTGGTGCGAAAATGTGCTTGCATTGCATGATCGTCGATGAAGTATTTGGCACAGTGTACACAGTAGAATTGCGCGAATCCAGGCTGATCGAGATCCACCGGTTGATTGATGAGCTCTGCTGATTGTGTACGCAAATCGTCGTCAATTTGGTCGAGATCACGTCGCCGACTGCGCACACGCCAACGGCGACGTAGGTGCGTGTCACCGGAGTGCATTTTCTTGCGCTTCTGTACCATACCCATTTTGATGCAGCTCTTTTGAAGATTACAGTTGCACGGAACTAATTTGAAATGCGAAGTGTGGAAGCTAAATTGGAGGTAAAATTTCTAATTAGTTTAAAGCTTTTTATTTAATTGAAAAAAATGAGAAATTACCAAACTGCTATTTTGGACGACCACGAGTTTCTGTTTTTATACTGCGTACGCTTTCCCACACAAACAACAAAAACAAATGATTTTGACATTTTCTTGCACATGATCAGAGGTGGGCACTACCACAAACAAGCGTGAGCTAAAAGTGAGCATGTGTTAGTGTACCTAATTCATTTTGCATGCTGTCGTGTTCTCATCGATGCGCTCTCGCTTGTATACGTACACGCAACGCTTACGCTCTTTTAGCACCTGCTAACTCTCTGCCCATGCCTGCACATGATGTACGCAATAGAAAACGAAGAGAAGAGAAGGTGTATAAACTCTGAATGGCAACTTTTTCCAGCCAACAACTGGCGAACGCAACTTATTTAACCAGTACACCTACATATTTTATAAACCTTCAATTTCAAATATAAAATTTCCCTACAAAAATTATTTGATTATGTATTATACACTCTTATAAAGTTTATTTGAAACACACATTTTCTTTTAAAATACCTTTATTTTAACAGCCCTATTTGCGTGCAATGACAAAACTCTCTGCTATAACTATTGTCATGCTTATAATCAATTGTCACGTTTAGGTGTACAGAGGGCAATTTGAAAGCTCTAACGCTGACAATTGCTATTATTTTTGTGGTGACCTATTGAGTACGTGACAACGCTAAAACACATGTTAATATTTTAAATTTTATTAATTTTGCCGAAAAAAGTTACAAATTTGTATTAATATGGTCACATATCAATATTATCTCAATCAAAGCTCGTTTTTTAATCACCCCGTTTACACAGGCAAATCTCAGATTATTCGCCGTCAAATTTGTTGTGCTTGTTATTCTCACATCTCAAGGAAAATTTATGTTTCTTCTCTGTGCCACCGTGATCACGTTTTTCTGCTATAATAAGCAATATAAATATATTTTAACTTAACATTTTATTAAAAATACCTTTACAAACCTCTTTTACTTGCTAGCGTACATTTTTGTTTACTTTTACATTTGGCATTTCTCCTCTCTTTCGCAAAAACAATCGATAAAACTAGGATGGACACCGAAAAGTTATCCATTTCGGTGTATTTTGTTTAAAAGAAATCCAGTCTGTTGCAGTGGCAGTCAAAAAGAATAATTCAATTGTAAACAAAGAACAGATGTTTCACTACAGAGAAACTTTCGCCACAATTGGCAAATAAAACGAGCTTTACTTATGACTACAGTTGATGACACGATAATGACACTTGACGGCTGTGACATTACACGATTAGGGCTGTAAGATAAGTTAAATGTACAAATTCGCTATCCAAGTTCTCCTTCTTTAAATTTATTTGACTCTGTTTACTGGGCAATCTCAATTTGGCTTGAGGTGAAAATGTTATTCACCAATTTTGTTAGTTATTGACAATTTCCACGCTGATTCGTTGCTGTCAGCTGTCGCTTTCGCTGCTGCGTAGTTTGTGGAGCGAGCCTAGCGCGGCAGAGTTGTCAATTGTTCGAAAAGCTTTCAAGTGGTTGGTTATGTGAGTTTTCCATTGTAGCTAAAACTTTAATTATTTTGTTAAAAGAGCTAAATAAGCATTTTTTGTTGGAATTATCGAAAAAATCCCCTAGGGTGCAAAATTTGATGCAGTGCCAAGCGTATATGTATGTCCGCTTAATGACAAAGTGACTCGAAAGAGATAAGGGCTTTGGAGCCAAAAGTAAAATCGGTGCATAGTGCGAACGCTGCATGAAAAAATAAAAATCGCTAGCAAATGAAAATCAGCGCTACTTGAACATCTGAGAAAATTTAATTGGATTGAATAAGCTGCTGAACACATTCCAACAAAGTACATTCGACTGCTGCAGAAACCAACAGCGACCTAATTGAGCCAACTGGACATTAGCTGGCACAGCCATCAGCAGCTGTGTCTCCCTATTGGTCTTCCAGCGGTGATAGCGGGGCAAAAGCGGTAAGTTGCACACCACTCGTTTTATCTGTGATTTTATCATTACAAACTACTTATGTACTATTATCAGCAGCGCTTATCGCATTTTACAGCTATTAATACTAGGAGGTTTATAGATATACGCCATAAGCTATTTTAGTTTTGTTTTGTTCATTTACCGCTCATAAATATTTCTGTTGTCGATTTTATATGTTTTAATGATTTGGTGTCTACAGTCAACACAATTCCATCAATGCCATATTCGTGGATAGGTTGGTTTTTCGAATGATGTAACTCATCAGCCAGCAAGGCAGTCACGCAGAAAAGCGCAGCGTTTCAGCGTTGCAATCTGCTTATTTACTTACCGTGCAGGTATGCAAAAAGCTAGAAATACACAGCAACGTGTCGTGGCATGGAGCGTTTCGTTGGGAGTAAAATCACATTGTTGCTAATCAACAACCAGTTTCTCTGTCAGGCGGAATTCGCATAAGCGCTGTGTCAATTATCGTTTGCAACCGCACATATGCTGCTGACTACTTATATTTGCACTTTTATAACAAACTCTGTGGCTTGCGGTGGGAAACGCAAGCTTAAAATAGCTGAGTGATAAATAAATTATTACAGAAAATAAACCCGAAAAGGTAGTTCATTTAAACTTTTTCGAAGCTGATAATGTAAGAAGGCATACAATGCAGAAGTCATTACATTGTACGACTTGCCAAAGATCTTGAGCGGCAATTTTCTTACAAGAAGAGCTGTCTACTATTTACAATGACGAACGTACATACACTGCCGGTACAAAGTATTGTCACAGCAAATTTTTCACAATGCAAAAATTTTCATTATAATATTTTTCCGCTAATTTTTTTTAAGTTTTAGTAGCCTTAATTAGTGTTAGCTGAGTAGTCTGTAAGAATATTCTGTATTCCAAGGCTGAAATAAATAAATAATAATATTTTTCCGCTAATTTCGTATAAAAATATTGTTCATTCTACAACAAAAAATATAAAAGTATAGTTCCTAACCTCTGTGCAAAACTCGCGAAAATTCAGCAAATTTTCATGAAAATTTTCAACTTTTTAATCTGATTTTTTAGAATTTTTTTTTAGTATAGAGAATTGTAGCACAATCAATTTTTTTATAATAAAGTGCAAGTTTTTTCACGCAATTTCTTCCATACAAAAAATGTTTTTCGAAAATACTTTATATGGAAAAAATGCCAACACCGTCAACAAAAAAATTCTCAAAAATCAACGCGATTTTTTACTAACTCCGAACTTGCACTTTTTTACAAGAATTTAATGAGCAGCAAAACTGCATACTCAAAAAAATTCTAAATGATCTGATTAAAAAGTTGAAAATTTTGATGAAAATTTGCTGAATTTTCGCGAGTTTTGCACAAAGCTTAGGAATTTTATTTTTATGTTTTTTGTTGTTGAATGAACCATATTTTTATACAAAATTTGCGGAAAAATATTAGAATAAAAATTGTTGCATATATTGTGAAAAATTTCCTGTGCCAATACTTTGTTCCGGCAGTGTTCATATTTTAGATACCTTCTGCTTTAGCGATTTCTAAATAATCCTTATTATATACATGTATCACTCATTTACTGCAATCCTGTGATAACTCAAAAAAGCAACACTCGAGATAAACGGCTTTAAAACAGACATCCAAAATAATTATTTTAATACTTAGGATCAAAAAAGTAGCATTGTTTTAAGATACGGTTCTTTCGTCTTTGTATTATAAATATTAACGTGAAATATTTTTTTTTTCGTCTCGCAGGACGAATATTTTCAAATGGAAATTATTTACACCTTCTCTTAATAATTATATTAATTTCAAGGCGGAAATGATTTACGTCTTTTCATATTAATTATACGGGACTTTTATTTTGCTCGTATCTCGGGAAATTTAGTTCAAGACGAAAATGATTTTATTTTAATAGAATTGGTACACTTATAGCCGATTTCTCGGCATTTTACGTAAACTTCTCCGAATGCGATTATTTGAATTTGATATTCTAGCATGTGACACCCTTTTCAAAAAACTAAAATCACGTAAAAGCAAAGCCCTTTGACATCTCATTTTTGAAAATCGGACGAACGATACAGATTCGATGACATGAACAATCGTGGCTTTAAATCTCCGAGCTCGATTAAGAAGTTTCATTTCAATGAAAGTCCCATAAATGATGTACATAATTATTAAGAGAAGACATAAAGGCAGTTTCACACGGTTGGTACATTTTTACAGATTTTATATTGGGCTATTGGAACAAAATAAAAAAATTGGGACGGCATTTTCTTCGTAGTAAAGTCGGACTTTTTACCCCCTTCCCCCCGCAGGCTTGTTCTATACGGAAAATATGTTCCCTTATTTTTTTTATTTTGAAATCAAAAAATATTTAGAGGTCGCCCAAAGCGCCCAAAGTTTTCCATGTGTTTTATATGAGGAAAAACGACTTTTCGTAGAAATGGTATAGAATAGTTAAAAATTCATATTTTTGTACCAAAAAACTATTTTTATCTGCAGGAAATTCCCAGTAATAATACCTAGTTTTTTATTTAACCATTTTTTCATCGCAACTATAATTTATCGGTCCGCCAAAAACCCACAAAAACCCCGAAAAATTCAATGGGGCGGCCAATAAAAAATCGTTGGTATTAAAAAATGATTAAATAAACAATTGGGTATTATTATTGAAAGTCTCTCGAAGAGAACCAGAGTTTTCCAATCGAAAAATATTGATTTTCAAGATTCTATACCATTTCTACGAAAAATTTTATTTTTCCCATATAAAAATACATGGGAAACTTTGAGCGCTTTGAGCGACCTCTAAACATTTTTTGGTTTCAGAATAAAAATAGGGGTCTACCTTTTTTTTGATAGGGGGTGAGAGCATTACAATTCCGACTTTACTGTTTTTGGACCACCCTAATGTACACACATATGTGTAATATTTTTATATTTTAATTAGCAAAAATATGTAGATAATTATGTAAGTGAGTGAATTTTTCAAAAGTCAATTAAATTTGTTCGCAAAATCCTAATTTTCCACGGAAATTTTCGCTTGATTTACTTTGAAATTATAATTTTGGTGGCGGAGTGCCGCCCCTACTTCGTTGAACATTTGAAATAAACACATACATATCGCTCATTTATTACAAGCTTTTATTTAACATCGCTTTGTATGTACATACACTTGTGATCAGCTAATTAAGCCAGCAACATTTTGATCAATTTTGGCTATTTTTCTTTTGTTTATTTATTGGTTATTATTTTTCCATAAAAATCTAGCTCATTATATAACAAACACTACATAAATTCAGATTTCAAACTTTGTGCAAAAATTACGAAAAATCTGCAAAGTTTTAGCTAGATTTTAAATTTTTGTATTCAGATTTTTTAGATTTTTTTTAAGTATACAGTTTCATTCCCCATTAAATTCTAGGGTAATAATGTCTTAAGTTGCTAAAAAATCGCGTTGATTTTTAATGTTTTTTTTCTGACTTCATGACGCATTTTTTTCCAAGTAGCACTGTTGCAAGTTGAAAACTTAGCTGAAACTTTGCAGATTTTTCATAATTCTTGCACAAAGTTTTAAATCTGGATTTATATGGTGTTTGCTATATAAAGAGCTAGACTTTTATAAAAAAATAATAAACACTAAATAAACGAAAGCCAAATAGCCACAATTTACCAAAATGTTGCTGGCTTAATTAGCTGATCGATCACACGTGTATCGTGTTTTCGTATTATGACATTCTTGCAGAAAAGGTGGTATATGTTTGTATACACTATAGTTTAGCAATCAAAAGCAATAAACAATTGCGTACATACTTATGTATGTATAATCACGAATAAGTGATTGTGTAAAACAAGTTATTTGGATTTTCTAAGCTAAAATTTATTTAAATCCTGTTACAGTGTTCGTGTATGTATGTATGTATGTATGTATGTACATACATATGTGTGCGCCTTTTTGTTTGTATTAGCAATACTTTGTTTCCAATGTGTAACTGGTTTCCAAGTGTTTATGTACATACATTAGGGTGGTTAAAAAAAACAAGTCTAAAATGTTAAGCTCTTACGCCCTAGGATTCTTTTAAATGGAATAAAAAAAAATCCGTATATTGTTAAAAAAAAATGATATTTACAACTGCCTCAAAGCCCATAGAGTTTTCTATGTATTTTATATGGGCGAAAAACACTTTTTCTTTTTTGTAGAAATGGTATAAATTAAAAATTTGTTAAAGAAATAAATTGGGTATTGTTATTGGAAGTCTCGCAAAGAAAAAAGAGTTTTCTTATCGAAAAATATTGATTTTCGAGAATTCTATACCATTTTTACGAAGTAGTGTTTTCCCCCCTTTAAAATATGTACATAGAAACCTTTGTGGGCTTTGAGGCAGTTCTAAATAAATTTTTTTTAATAAAAAAATACTGGTATTTTTTCCATTTGGAAAAATCCTAGACGGTGGGAGCTTAACATTTTACGCTTCATGCATGCATTTTTGGACCACCCTAAAGTACAGTAGAATCGCGAAAAAGTTAACTCGCGAAAAAGTTAATCGCTCGGCTAGGTTAACCGAATTGCAGTGTTCATGTACCGCCCTAAAAAATTAACTTTTCTGAGCTTATACATTTTTCTGAATTTGTTTACGGGTATTCACCGAATTTCTTTATGTCGTAAGCGTTCGAATTAATTTGTGAGTTGTGTACTGTTTGTGGGTTTAAAAAATGTCAACAAAAAAGAAAAAGTCAAATTAAATCCTAGTTTCTTTTCCGTAATGATGAAAACTAAGTCATTGAAATAAATTTAGCGTGTTTTTTCCTAAAAACTCTGTTTATTATTATATTTATTAAAATTTTGAAAAGCGCTTAGAAAAGTTAATAATTCGAAAAAGTTGATTACCCTTGGGACATTTCGGTTCACTTTTTCGAGATTCTACTGTACTTACATTTTAAAATTAAACAAAAACTACGGATTTTTTTCCATTTAGCAAATTCCTTAACATTATGCATTTTTTCTAAAAACTGTCACTCATTCTGCAACTCGTAATCCTAATCCCATAATGGGATAACAATGGGATCATTTTTTTTTTTTTTTTAATTTTTAAGTTAATGAAAAATTAACAAATTTCGTCAACGTAAAGAACCCTGACTGCGTCAAATCAAATGCTTTAATCAAAAAAGATTATATTGTAGAGGAAGAAATTAAATGCATAATTGCTACGATCAATTACTTTCGCGAGTTGATTGCTTTCGTTTACCTTAAAGTTTAATCAAACGTTTGGATATTCGGCCATGGCGTATGGGTAACATTATATCCTGCTCACATTTCATACAAAAAAAAAATCATTAGTTGTATTAGTTAGTGTTCATTCACTTACACAAGATACAACGAATACATAAAAGAGCGAATACCACGATTTAATTTTGATTGATGCATTTGATTTGACGCAGTCAGAGTTCTTGGCATTAAGTTGGTCAAAATTTAATTAGTTTTTCATTAATTTGAAAATTCGACTAAAAAAAAAAATTCCCATTGTTATCCCATTATCGGACTGAGTGCAAGTGTTTTAGAAAATATTTTCAAGCAAATCAATAATCAGTACATGTTTTGTTGGAATCAACTTAAAAATTGTACAATAATACTCCGAGTGTATTTTTACTATTAAAAATAGCTTCTCATAAAAATGCAATCGTCATGTGACAACATCAAGGCGCACGCCAGAAATCGGAGGAGAAGCTCGGCCAAACACTAACATATTTTTTAAGCGCCAATCTATTGTTAAAAAATTTGAGTGTTTCTTTTTTTGCAAAAATCCAAATCTTGAAATCGGTTGGATAAAAAGTGTAGAAAATCAGGAAGCCCTCACTCAATTAATACTATAACATAACAAATTATAACAAATCGAAAATGCAAAGCCAAATGGTGCCCGAATTGGTCTGGAATGGCCACATACATATATGTGTATGTATAGAAATATCAGTTAAGCTTTTTTTTTAAATTATTGTTGAATGCGGAACTTAAAGCTGAGATTTGTAGATTTTGTTTAACAGAGTCGTTGGGAATAAAGTTTAATTTTTTTATCATTTCCTTTTTACATACAGTCATGTGAAAAATAATAGGAACACGATATTTTGATAAATGTTAACTATTTTTGATTTTTTGTTTAATTTTTAATATTTAAAAAAAATACACAAAAACCATCTAAAAGCATGTTCACATTATCGTAATTTACGGCATTTTTGTAATTTATAAGCAAACCATGCTAAAATCAAGTAATTTCGCTTGTTAAAATCTGACAAAATGAAGAAAAAAAAATTTTCATTTATTTTAGCCCCCATTGTTGAGGAAATTAAAAAAAAAATGCCTAAAAGTATGCAACCATTTGTTTTTTGAAATCAAATACAAGCCACTTACTCGTACGTATACGCGCTATACAAATTATCAAAGAAAATGGGAGCGTACTTGATTTATGTGAAGTAATTTGATCGAAACAAAGTAATTGTAATGTGAATATAGTTTAAATCTAAATTTCAAACTTTGTAGAAAAATTTGAGAAATTTTACAACAACAACAAACTTTTTATTAAGAACTTCTAAAAACAATTCTAAGTATGCAGTTTTATAGCCCATTAAACTCTAGATCAATAAAGTGCAAGTTTCCAGTGGCTAAGAATTCGGGTTAATTTTTAATATATTATTTTTTTTTGCCGATGGTGTTATTATTTTCCTCCATTTCGAATATATTTTGTATGGAAAAAAATGCGGGTCACCCTCCACTTGAAACCCTCACTTTGTTAGGCTAGAATTTAATTAAAAATAAAATTTCGAAAAAACTCAAATTTTGTAAAAAATACCATTATATTTCTACTTCTAAAAAATTTCTTTTGTTCAATTGTTTTTTACGTTTTTTATTATCCTTCAGACATTGATTCCATTTGGTTTTGTTTGAGTTTCTTTACTCAAAATACTTTTACACGTTTATAACTTTACCCTTTAAATCTGTCATAATGTTGTGCTTGGGCGAAGACCACATTTCGACTGAAAATAAAGAGGGGACTTGGGGTACAGGCCGTTACTGGGTACGGTTTTCGCTTCTTAGAGGATCCCTTTAGCCAACTTAATGATGAAAAAGTCCTATATAGAAACTTTATTTGTTTTTGTCGCACTGTGCGGCGGGTTACTTCTAACATCTACATCTGATATCGGCGTGGTGGTTGTGTTTGGCGTTCGTTTCTTTTTTTACTAATTGTCTCATTTAGATGAAGCTGACTGTATGTATTCTACTATTTGCGCTTCAATTACTTCCCCTATCTGCGGTGACAAGAATGCCATTGATTAGAGTGACTCTTGTAACGGAATTCCTAGAAACTGCATTCAAGATAATTTTGCTTATTTCGTAGCATAAGGTTATCCATACTTAAGAAGAAATATATGTACATACATATGTACATATTTTATCATGTCAAATGAAACAACATTCTTACATATACATATGTATGTATATATTTTAAATTTGCATCATGTTTGGTATTCGATTAAAACGCATTCGACACCCGCCCATCCACCCTTCCGGTCGCCAATGTCAATGTCAAATCTGTTAAGGCCACCATCTGCCGAACATTGATTGACGCATAATTAAGCAGCAAATAACCGCACTAATTACTGTCACTATCAGCTGTCAGAGTCACTGGCCACTAATTAATAAATATATGCATACATACTTAAATAAATAAATAAATAAATAATAATTAAAAAAAAAGCCGGCAAACGCACTGCCACACACTCGCGCGCGCAAATTGCCTGATTCACGAACATAACCATCAGCAGCGGCAGCAAGCCTAAACCACCAGTTGCTCTGAAACAGCTGTAGCTTGCATTACAATTAACTCTTAATAAAAGGCCGATAATAACAAAAATCAAATACTGAAAGTAAAGTTTAAGATTCCATAGGTGGAAATTGCGGTGCAAAGGCTTGCATTTATTATGATTACTGATTTGTGTGTAATTCTATACGAACATGGGCATGCGCGCAGCTGCATTGCACGATTATGCTTAACTGAAAAAAAAACAAAAAACAAATAAAAGCGTAAAAAATATAAGCGGCTTTATTAGCATACGCCAGGCGGCGCGCCATGGAAATACGATAGCAAATCGGCTGAAGCGCACTAAAGTCACGTTGTAAAAACGGAATGCTCAGCTCAGCGTGGCTATTGCAACAGTTGTAGAATACAAATACATACATACATATGTATGTACATAGCAGTGCAAAAGTGGGTGTGTGTGTGGGTGGCAGCAATACCCCCCCACATGCAGCCGCAGTGTGTGCTCCATGCAGCAGCGTGCTTGGCCTGCCGAAAATTCGAAAGGAAACTAGTCCAGTAATTTTTCCGGTAAGTTCAGCAAAATCAGCAGAATTTTTATATTTTTTTTTTTAATATTGCTGAATCACCAGCTATGTATACATATATGCAGTTAGTATGGCTCTAATGGCCGACTCTACCAGCTGTGGTGAATTAGTCCATACTACATTCGTACATACATATGCGCGGGCTACGGTTCGTATGCGCAACATTTTATGGGAACTGTAATTCAAACGTCTCCACTACAGCACTCAAAGCAACTTAAATTGCGCTTGCATCAATTATTTATTGCACAATTCTCCATTTGCTGTGGCTTGCATTTTTTTTTCAATCCCCCAGTTTTGCTGTCTGACTATCTAAATAGTTTCCTTCAGTTATTAGGCACTTTTGCTGTTTCTTGTATTTATTTGTCATCACATGACTGCTGTGCTTCGTTAGAGACTGGCTCATTTCAAGGCAATCCAGTTGGGCGCTGCACAAAGTCACGCTGCTGGCTTCGATGGTGTAAATGGTTGGCAGCGTCTAAGATTTTACTGCTTTTTGCCGTTGTGCTTGTACAGCTTAAAATGGTAGCTAATGAGTGGAAAAAATAAATGAGATTAGCTTACAAAATGCATTTTAGGGGCGTGTACACCGACTGATGTTGGTACATATGTGAGACAACTTTCGCTTTTGAACTGACGGTGTAGAATGCCCTACATTTTCATGTATTGCTTGGCTTGAGAAATTTTTGCGAAGTGTTGCAAGGTTGCAGTAGTTAATTGTGTTTTCTATTTTGTAAGAAGCATTTTTGAAAATTGATATAAAAGGATGTAATTTTTCAAACCAGTGTCAACCCGAATTAATGCAGTTAAGAAATAAAACCGTTTCAAAACTACACATTTCGATTGATACCCATTTTGTAAAACATTATTCATTTAACTTACTGAATAATTTGGTGGCAACGCCTTCAAACACGCAAAAAAAAATCTAGAAATTCGCTTAACACTTTCAACTTGTGTATAATTTAATTTAATTTAATTTTTCAAACAGGTGGCAACCCTCATACTACACAACTACATACTTCTTAAGCCTCTTTTGTCCGACAACCATATTTTAATGCACATTTTAATTAAATAATTCCCTTAATTTATAATAAATAATTAGCGGTGATTTGTCTAAAACCGATCACGCAGCAATACTCGAATGGTGTAACAGCACTTGCGGCAAAAATTAAAATTACTAGTTTAGCACGAGTAAGTTGAAATTATTTGCAATATTTCCGTGGCCATTGCCCTTGCAGTTTTAATTTCCAAAAGAGATTTCTACAAACCTGTGCAAAGGACTTTTTGGATGTTTACATGGGAAAGTGCACCTGAGACATCAAATTTCAGATTTAAATCCCGAATAAAGAATACCAAAATGACCAAAAAATCTTTAGGAAACTCCCAAAAACAGTGCCGAGAAGCGTGGAAAAAAAATCACAAAATGGCCGACATAAAATACGAAGAATCCCAAAAACTTTCCGAACAGAAAAAAATATCTAAACGCACCTAAAAGTCCCGAAAAAAATTCCGGAAAGCTCTGAAAAAGCCACGAAATGTCTGGAAATAAATGAAATCCCGACAAATGCATGTTCATTTTGATTTACCGCCCCTAGCTAATAGCCCACAGTGTCTATTGCCATAAGATTTTGTAGATCAAGAAGTACAGAAAAAATCTGATTCATAGTATAAAATTAGGTGCTTCCAAATTAAAAGTCTGACTCGAATTTCCACCTCTTTAACCGTTGGCGACTCTTGTAACTTGAATAAGGGCTACAATTTACGTATATTTACCTGGAATTTCTGGAGCCCCGATAGAGAAAGTGGACCTTTCCAAGTTGTGGATGTCCTCAATAAATACAAGGCTGGCATCCCCATAGTACAAGAATTACTTAACGAAAGATAACACGGAACCGAGAAGAGCATCTACAATATCGAGCTATCGGGACAAGAGGAAAGAAGAGGCATGCGATTTCAGAACGAAAGAAAGAGCGGTAGAAAGGCTTGATTGCGGGAGCTTAAAATGCTAGGACACAAGAATATATATGTATAGCCTGAAGTTCTGCCAGAAAATAAGGTAGCAAAAGAAAGTTTTTTTTTTAAAAGTCGGGAATACAATGACAGGCATTTGAAGTGCGCGCACTTTTCAAATTCGGCATTAGAAAAAAAATTTAGATAACGAGTTTGTTTTCTAAACTGAAGGAATAAGTCTTCTATCAAGTAAGAACAATAAAATAGCGGTTATCTATATATTTTTTCCCGCGAAGAAGAAATGCAAACAAGCAAACAAAACCCACTTCAATTCTCATATAAAAATTTAAGATTATCGTAAATTTATTCATGATCCGATGATCGGATGTAAACCAAATTAATATGGGACCACCTGTGGGGTATCATCTTTCTAATCGGTAACATACATAAAAAAATATTCCGACGAATTGACAACCTTCCCCCTTTTGTGAAGACGGTTAAAAAACGATTTTCACTCACCGAAAACCATGACGAAATTTCAAACTCATACACACTCTTCAGGCTAAATCACCTATTTCTTTAACCAGTTGTGCTTTAAATACATATATTAAAAGCGAACTCATGGCATTCATAATGGCAATTTAAAAAATTGGCAAATTTGCACCATCTTGGCAAATAAAAAACTTTTGAATGGGAACCAAATTTTTCAAAGCTTTCATTGCAATCAAATAAGCGCTGATTAAATCAGCACAACATGAGAGTTTTTAAGAAAACAATTGGCACACGACCAAGCCAGACGTGCTCGAATCCGCTTTAAATGGTGAAAGTGATGCGTTGACCGCGTTGTGAATGTATCAGCAGCAGCAGCAGCTACAGCAGCAAACAACAAAAGCTCTACATAAAAATAATATGTAATAATAATCCAAAAAAAAACAGCAATAAAAACTAGTTAAAGCAAGCGCTTGTGTATACTGTATGTATGCTATATTTATGTGTAGCAAATACCTGTGGTCAAAAAAGTAGCACCTCAACTTTTTGACCAGTTTTCTTTTGTTTATTTAATGTCTAGCTTTATATAACAAACACCATTATCATTATTATTAGGGCATACATATATAGCGCTACGACAAACACCATACAAATCCATCAAGATTTCAAACTTTATATTCAGAATTTTGGGAAAACTTTTAGGTATGCAACTTTATAGCCCCTTAAATTTTATACTAATAAAGTCAAAGTTCATACGTAGAATACAAGGTTACGACATATGGCGTAGATGGCTCAATTCTTGGAGTTGCCAGATTCCTAAAAGATTATCTTATAAAAATATACTATTTTAGTAAAAAAATGCGTCATTTTTTATTTTAAATATGAGTAACACTGATATACATATAGCGTTTGACAATTTATTTTTATACTAAACTTAAAGGGCTAAAAACTGCATACGAAAAGTAATTCTAAAAATTCTGAGTACATATTTATAAATAAGAATTATAAATTCGTTGGAATATTTTTTTTTATGTATGTAACCGCATAACTTTGGACCACCTGAACCAATTTCGATAATTCGGAAATATGGTACCTCAAGGGGGGTCTCATTCTAATTCGGTTTAGATCCGATCATTTTATCATGAAGAAATTAACAATGCTCCTAAATTTAAATATGAGAATTGGATAATGAAATTTAATTAAAATTTAATAAACAACAAAAAAAAAATGTCAAAACTGGTCCAAATGTTGAGGTGCAAATGTAGTCGCTTGCAAACTGCAACTGTACTATGTAATCTCAATAAAAAATAATAAAAATTAAATAAATAAAAATTGTCAAAACTGGCCCAAATGTTGAGGTGCATTTTTTTTACTGGCACTGTAAAGAGCACTGAAGTCGCTTGCAAACTGCACACGCTTGTCAAACTTGGCTCTAAAGTTTCGCAAACGCCTGGGAAAAGCATTTTTATTTAAGTATTTGTTTGTGTTAGTTGATTTTTGCGAAATACATAATTTCTTTCACAATTTGTAGTTAGTTTGCCATAAGTAAGAAAGCGCTCATGTATATAAAATCTAATTTGTACTCACTTATTACTGATGCTTAGCAGCAGTTATTTGTTTCTTATTTTTGCATTTAATTTTAGTTTTTATTAATTCTTAACTCGCTACATGCGCTTGTCTGCAATCTCAACTGCAACTTTGTTTACGAATAATAAATTTGCGTATGTACATATGTATATATGAATGTGTTGTGTGCTGTAAAGTATGTACTTGTAAGAACACTTGTTATCATCATTAAATGATGGCTGTATGCTAGCGGCGACTTTCTTATCGTTTGCCTTCATAAATCTTGAAAAAAAGTACGGTTTAACCCGCACTCAGTGTCAACGCGGCAATGCGCTTTCGTTGCAGTTTTTTTGTTTTGTTTTTGTTTGTAAAATATTTCAAAATATAATTCTCAGTTCGTATTCAATGTCCAATTAGTTTACGCTCTCAATCTCCAAGTACTTTGCATATAGCCTTATTAATTGAAGGATTCAAGTATAGTACATACTACTGCATATTAGTATGGATTTAAGTACATATTTATGTAGTATGTACCATGATAAAAACATAGCAAGGTATAACCGTTCTCTCAATTTGTCGGCCATGATTTTTTTTTTGAAGTTTGCCAACATTTTAAAATCATATAAAAGTGAAAATAAAAAAATGAAATTGTTCGAAATTGTTGTTGCTTGAGATTGAAAATGAAAATGTGTGTGTGAGATTGTGAGTAAATTTAAAAATGAAATTGTTTGGAAACGTCAAGAATTTTAAAAGTGACTCTCAGCGGTTCTACCTTACTATATTTTTATCATGGTATGTACATTAGACCGTACCAAAAAAAAAAGGTTCGCCGCACACCCCCAAGGCGAAAGTATTTGCACAAGGCAATTTCGGAATTTTCTGTAGTATTTACCCACCAGACTTCAGATCTTATTATCCTAACGTACCACCCTAATGTCAATAAATCAAAGCTCGCCAAAAGTCATTAAACTTTTGCTAATGAAGTAAATTCATTATTCCAGTAGAACTATTTAAAAAAAAAAATTGATTGTCGAATGCATGTGGGTGTCACCGAAAAATGTTAAAGGTTCGACCAAAAAAAGTCTTGCGAAAATATTTTAGGCTCACGGGTGTACGGCGAACTGTTTTTGTTCGCTTGTAAGGTTGTACGGTTTCATGTATATTCATACATATGCATGTATATATATTTGTGTATTTGTGAATCGGTTAGCCTCCACTCTGCATTCTTTCTTGAGCGCAGCACAAAACTTGTGTGCAACCGATAATTGAAAATTCTTGTCCTTGATCATCAGCAATACTACCCATCAGAATGTTCAGAAGAAAGCATTTTTACAAAAGTAAGGAAAAAAACCAAATAAATATATACTGAAAATAATAAGAACAATTACCGTTATTGGCTGTCTCCCACCTTAACGACTTGCGCTTTAGTTTTATTCGTATTTACTCGTAGTTTTATTTTTCTCTTGTCTCCACTTAAGCGCTACGAAGCAGACAACGAAGAAAGTATGTAGGTTGGCTTGCAAATTTTTCCTTTTAAGCGGGTATTCCGACATTCTTATTGTTCAATTCTTCATAAAAAAGGAATGTTTATGATGTGCGAATATTTCTTAAACCGGCTGAAAGCCCAGTGGTACTAAGAATTATGCCGATTTTGTTCGTTATTTTTCAATCAAGAATTGGTTGTTCCAAAATCTGAAATGACATCTTTGTTAAACAAATTATTTGAGTCGAATTCGACCTCTTAACTTACATTCTTCGAGGTTCTGGTACAATGAGAGTTGAGAGAAAATGTACAAAGCGTAATTATTTGAGTCTAAAAATAGTAATATTCATATTTTACTCAGTGTTATGAGGCTCCTAGATATCTCATCCGTATAAAATTTGACTTCTTCTTTTTGGAACCAGAATATGAATTTCTTTGACCTTGAATCAATTTCAACGAATACTGTGCAATACTCTTCGCCGTTTTCGATTGTGGAAAATCGGCTGCTCATAGATTCTATATTGTCTTTCCCTTGCTTTGCACGTTTAGTTTATCTACTTTCTTTGAAAAATTTTCAGTGCTTTAATCTTATTTTTGCATAAAATAATTTTTCATAAGCAAAAATGGCGGCAATGAATAAATAAGCCTACTTAAGTATACATATGTATGTATATATGTATGCGCATATGTGTATTTTTAATCTTTTTAACTGAGGAGAAGCGGTGCGTCTGACTTATGAAGGTGGGTTCAGGGAATTCTGTAGTTGTCGTTGTTGAAAGAAAAAGGAAAAAAGTACAATTCTCATTCACATAACATTATTCTTTTTTGTGTATGTTTTCGTTTGCTTCCTACTTTCTTTCCTTTGTTTCGTTCTATGTACATCGTTGCCGTTTTTGTTTTTGTTTCTTCTTTCCAGTTGAATCGTCAAAGTGCAATAATATTTCTTGCCTATTTGTCCGCCTGTCATTTGCCAACCATTGTCGTCTGCTGAAATGCTGTGTTTTGATTGCAAATTTGTGATTTGAGCTGGCGCAAAGTTCTCTGGATAAGCCTTGGCTAACTGAGGATGAAGGTTAGAGTTCAAAGGCACAACTAGTTGATTGTGGGACAGTTTGACAATGATTTAACATCGAATGTGTACTTTTTTAAGTAAATATGTATGTACTTAATTTGCTTTCATTTCGTTCGCCAACATGAGTTATTGTATAATTCTCAACTAGTTTACGCCATTTATTTTATACATGTTTTGCTTAAATGGAATAACTTTTAACTGTCTTAAGATCAACAAATTTTTGAGTACTGTGACGGTTCTTCTCTACCTTTTATTTAATTTTTCTGGCTCTCCTAAAAAAAATGTTGCAATAAGTCAATTAGCGGCTTAGTGTTCTCTAATTTCCGGGTCTTGGCAGCTATTTTAGTGAGGGCACCCTCAAAGCATCCTTCCGCAGGTTTCTGTACCTAACCGCATTGGCCTTAAACTTGGCAATGGCAATCACTTCATCAATACTTAAACTCATCAATGTATGTATGTTTGTCTTTGCCTTTTTAGTAGAATCATAAAGCAATGCGCAATTTTAATTTCTCTCCAATTAAAATCGAATGAATACCAAGAATCAGGCAAAGTCTTTGCTCCACAGCAGATGACTTGCTGCATTTCATATTCCCATATTTGTCTTCTTCACTCGAACACCTGTTGATGTGAATGTTGTCTGTGGCTGTGTCTGACTGACTGTTTGCCGGCACAAAATAAAAGTTTGCAATTTCTTTTGCAATACATATGTATGTGTGTATGTCTATTGTCGCCTTGAAGTGGCTGCGCACACACACCCTTAACTATGCATGGATGTACATACATACATACATATGTACATACATATGTAGCTATTACGTGTATTTGATTATACAATATAGATTTTAATTACTCGTGCCACACTGCGTATACGCAACGCATTACGTGCATAGAGTGTGCAATCAGCAACACTCGGAGGACACTTTAAGTAATGGAGTTGTGCGTGTATTTCTAGTTGGGTAACACACGCTTATGTGATCATAGACACATAGACACGTACTTCCATATGTACATATGTATGTACTTAGAATAATGTATTCAAAGATAATTTCCGCATTATGAATATGCTTAATTTAACACTCGACAGCTAGGTTTTCCTGAATTACTATTTTAGTTGCGGTTTTATATAATTTATGTTTCGTGTTATTTTGTTTTTGAAGTACGGAAATTTGCTCTAAAATATATTTACAAAATCTACTTTTAATATGCTTATGTAAATTTGAACGACGCACGGTGATATTTGGTGCAATAAAAATTTAATTTCAACAAAATTTATTTACTTTCTCGAAAACCTCGAAATCTGTCAAGAATTTGTAAGAAAAACATAAATTGGAATTTAATTAATTTGCGTTTTAACAAAATCCTCTTAAATAATTGTATATGTATGTACATTTATAGCCTATTTCCAATTAGTCTTAACTGCATAAACTCCACATTAGTAAAAAATTTTTTCAAAACAAGTAATATTTAAGCAAAAAATACATCCAACTTTAATGTTCATACAAAAATTCAGGAATACCGTTCATTTTTTCATGATCCAATGATAGGAACTAAACCAAATTATTAGGGGACAACCCTTGAGGTACCACCTTTTCGAATTATTAACAACGGTACATAACTAAATTCGAAAAATTGTCACCAAATTTTCAAACCCGTTTTGGTATGCAGTTTTGTAGCCTATTCAATTTTAATATAATAGAGTACAAGTTTCAGTTGGCTACAAAGTACCGTTGATTTTTAAGAATTTTTTTCGCTCGCGGTGTCGCCCATTTTTTCCCATACAAAGTGTGCTCGATAATTTTTTTATATGGAAGATAATGCCTCGCATCGTCAACAAAAAAAAAAGAATTCAAAAATCAACGGTCTTTTCTAGCCACTTGAAACTTGCACTTTATTGCACTATAATTGAATGGGCTACAAAACTGCATACCAAAAATTTTCTAAAAATTCTGAATAAAAAGTTTAAAATTTGGTGAACATTTTTCGAATTTTTATAATTTTTGTTCAAAGTTTAAAAAGAGGATTTATATGATGTTTGTTGTATAACTAAATAGGCTTTTATAAAAAAATATTAAACATAAAATAAACTAAAGAAATATTTAGCAAAAATTCTTAAAAGTACGACGAGTCTATTATTTCTGCCGCCAGTGTATTTTTCAAACTTTTGTGAGAGCAGAACACAGATTTGTACATACATATGTATGTAAATATTCAGTTGTAACATCACGCAATTGTAGAATACTTTTCCATAACTTTTTACTTTGTGCTCGAAATATTTGTCCCGCAAAATTTGTTACAAACATTCCTAGGCAGGGAAAAAAGATGAAAATATGCGACTATTTTTGAAGTAGAAGTTGTTTTCAATGGATTATCTTCAGACTCAGAATTCGACCAAGCACAATGCAGTGCATAGCATCCGGAAGGAGCTGAACTGCAAAGCGTACCTTTGAAGGGATCAACTTCCCGTCACATATGTGTGCATCTTCATACATATGTGCTCCCAGATTTGAATCACAAGCGTCCAGATTTAAGAATAAAAACCGATTCATTGGCATGCCATTTTTATGAACTTTTAAGGCATCAAAATACCGAATACGGTACAAATAAGAGACATTAAAAGAAATACAGAACATTTGGCTTCCCGTATTTAATATACATATAAAGTAACAGGACGGTTGGTCACCGTATGTATAGTACTCGTACATAAAGTAAGTAAATTTATGGACTTTTAAACCAAATTTACTTTGAAATTCGAAAATAACTTTCTTGGGGTTTTTTTTTTGCTGCAATATACTTTTTTCTCATGCTGCTACAGTTACTAACAAATATACACATGTAGACTTACTTACATACATACATATATATTTTCCACTCCGGCTATCTCATTAGGGGCATTCTCTGAGTTTGCAAAGCCCTTGCACGGTGCACAGTTTGCACGATTGCACGGTAAAAACCGGTTTTCGTATGGGACACCTTTGCAAACCGTGCCATCCTTGCACCTCGCAGGCTTTGCAAGACTGCGAGAATACCCCTATTGCCTTTGGGAAAACCATTTCACTTTCAACCGCTGGCAAAGCAAATCTACACACATTAATTCGTTTTTTGCTGTTATCGTCAAATGAAGTTAGCTGCGGTTGTGTCTACAGCGACACGCCGATAACAACAAATTATGTGGAATTTCATAATTTATCAAACAACAATTATCTTACCCACATACAAATGTACGTACATACATATGTACGCATAAAAGTGGCGTGGCACACCACATGCAGAGTTTGATATTCATAATAAATTAAAGCAGCAAAACGAAAACAAAAGAAAGACAATTATATACATACAAAGCGAAAATACCACAAAGGCCATGAGCGATAAAAAAGTTAGACAACACATTTTCGCCTATCACTTTTTCGTTGGCCAGCTTCTGTCCCACCGCTCACTCACTCCGGCTCTCATGTCAATGTATTCCAAATCATTGCGGTAGTTTTGAGTAGCAAAAAAAATATATATATTTTTCAGACACTTTATTCAAAATTGCATTC
>NW_023460062.1:0-43246 GCF_013731165.1 Rhagoletis pomonella
TTTACTTTGAAAATGAAATGCAAATGTAGAAGACGAGAAGCAAATGTGGTTAAGCCCATTCTCTATTGGAAAAATAAGATATCTTTTATAAAAATTTTCTTCAAGAATGGGCTGGATTTCACAACGAAGGTAGTATATATGGGTTAACGACGGCTGCCTTATGCTGGAGAGTGGCCAAGTTGTCGAGTTCATTATCAAAGGGGAGGCAAGATATTCGTTTTTCAATTATTGAAACATTTTTACCTGAAGCCAATGTTGAAATGACCGTTACATTTTCTTCTAGGGTGTGTAAAAATTTCATAACTGTGCCAATTACCAGTAGCTCACTAGAACAAAATATGTATTAATTATTAGTATTGGAGTATGCATATCGTCGCCCGTATGCCATAAACATGAATGTGTATAAAAGAAAATTTTGGGAAATCAAGTTCGAAAGTTTTTTTGCGAGACTTAGCTCTACATTTTTGCAAACGAAATTGTAAAATATTTACTTTCCGTGTACGCATGATATCCAGGGTTTTGGTATAACATAGAAAATCGAAAAATAACCCAAGTCAACCCAATAACTCAAAACTGATAAATTTGCACATTCATGCTTCTGGCATGAGGGTTACGATATGTGAATTAAAAACTTTAAAGGCGTGTTTCTCGAGCTTTCGGTTTTTTGAGTTATGACAGTATTGAAAAAAATGAGCTTTATGTTCATTTTCATAACATTCATATTGGATATTGAAGTTAATATTCGAACGTCGCCACAATATTTATTGGGTAATTTAAAAAAAAATTTTCTTAAAAGTTCTTAGCTCGTCGATATTTACTCTGTACTTGTGAAAAAGTATCGAGTTCTCGATACCACTCAGTACTCGTTACTCGAATCGTTCTATCACTAGCTATTTGAATAAAATGCTAACTTTTAATTTAATTGTTGCAGTTTGTGAGAATTTCGGTATAGGTCTGAAAGGTGAATTACCATGGCGCCTTAGGTGTGTAACATTTGTGCGAATCACAGGCTATTTAATATTTGTTTGAAATTATATATTTGACAGATCAGAACTTAAATACTTTTCGACTACAACTAGGCGGCGGGAAAATCCAGAGAAGCAAAACGTGGTGATTATGGGGCGAAGAACATTCTTTTGTATACCTGAAAATAAGCGGCCATTATTCGGTCGTCTAAATATCGTATTGAGTACAACACTCAAACGATCTGAGTTACCAGATAATGTGCTGCTCTACCCGAGTTTAGAAACAGCAATGCAACATTTAGAACAGTCTGATCTCAAGCAGCAAATTGAAAAGGTTTGGATCGTTGGTGGAAGCGGAGTGTACAAGGAGGCTATGGCTTCGCCCCGTTGTGATCGGATATATTTGACCGAAATTCTGAAAGATTTTGAATGCGACACATTTTTCCCTAAGATTCCCGATGATTTCAAAGAAGCCAAACCTGATCCTTTCCTACCCCTGGGTGTTCAAGTGGAGGACGGCATTCGATATGTATATAAAGTGTTAGAGAAGCAAACAATTCTTGATTAAATCAGGTACCTATTTGAAGGAAACTGCATTTTATTTCGTTTTCACGGTATTCGTATCTTCAAGGCCCTTGGCAGCTATCATTAGTTCATATAATTGTACTACTTGATCGTCTTTAAGCATTTCAACAATTCTAGTGTCCAATTCGCCCCCTAGTGTCCCCGTTGGTTTACCCTTTAGCCCTAGTTGTGAGGTAATCGTCACGGCATATTTCTGTAAAATAAGTGTATTAAACACATTAGGAAAATCATATATACGACTCGTTAAAAAAGCATGGGTGAAATTTTCCAATAGGGAACCACGCTTTGAAGACACGGGGGAAAGGGGGACGCCCACATCTTAAATATGCGTCCAACTCCTTTCTATGTTCTTTCTGAGAGTGATGGTTTCATTTAAAAAAAACCTTGGCTAATATCGTCACCCGGGTTTCATAAAAATACTAATGGTTCTGTTTTGGAAATAGCCGAGGCATGTTTTTCAATCCCTTACAGCCCATTCAGTCATAAATAGTTGTGCTTCCATAGGTGAGCAGGCAAGATGCCGCCGAAATTCGTCGCGCGCATATTTATCACCCAAATCTCGTAGCTCCTGTGGTAAACCTGAAAACGGACAATCGCATTAGTGACCATGATTGCATGACGGTAAACTTGCGGTGATGTTATAAATTACCTCTATGCAAACGTAATATCGTCTTATATAAAATACGCACCTTTTGTGCGTGGCTTAATTGATCTACTATTATTTTAGACATCTATTTGGTGAAGCAATTATTTACTATCTTGTAATTATAAACGGTTAACTATTGAACAGCTGATAATAGATCAAAAACTAACTTTTGAGGAATTTCAGATGTAGTTGCTTGAAGTGGTGCAAAACTATCGATGTTTTTTTTTTTTCGCTACTTCGATTGTAATTTGGAACTATCGATAGTCCGGCATACTTGTGCACAGTGTACGGAGTTCGAAAAATGTGATAGAAGTTGGCAGTCTTTTCTTAAAGACGTAAGGATGTGATATCGGAGCAGCAGAATTTTCATCTCGTTGGTTCTTAATAGTTGTAGGTTTGTATAGTAACCCAAGAATAGCTCTGATCCAGTACTCCATGAACTTACAGGATTTTATACGAACTTGCAGGAAGTTGCAGGAAAAATGTTCCCGTACTCCAAAATCCTGTAAATGAGAGCGACTTTTGGAGAGTTGTGTAGAGAATGCAGTTGCAAGATTTTTTTTCCTCTGGTAAAAGCCCTGATCCAATACTTTTCGTGAAAAATCCTGTAAAACTGTCAAACAGCAAAATTACTCTCTGAAGTGAGAGTAAAAAGTGAATAATAACAACAAGTACGGGAACAAAAAAACATTTTTCCTATAAAAACGTCAACCAGTGATTGCTTGACACTTTTCATGATTTTACCAGAAGAACAAGTTTAAGTAAAATCTTGCAACTTCATTCTCTACACAACTCTCCAAAAGTCGCTCTCGTTTACAGGATTTTGGAGGGTTTTGGAGTACGGGAACATTTTTCCTGCAACTTCCTGCAAGTTCTAATAAGTCTTAATAGCTCTGATCCAGTACTCCATGAACTTACAGGATTTTACAGAAGAACGAGTTGAAACTGCCAATACAGTTCACTTTACAGCGAAAAACGTGATTTAATTTTGCTAAATGCGAAAATATTGCGTTTTTCATCTAATCTTTTAGAGAATAGGTAACGTTTTAGTGCACTCCATTGCTTTGCAATTTAAGCGCTGGTTATACTTACATTGCAAGTGCAGGGCATAGAGAAGCAGCGCATGTTGTTGTTGTTGTTGTAGCGGCTACAACAACCCCGCCCAGATCGGTTGGTATCTCAGTCGTTGTCGTCAAGTTCCACTAACGGCAACCCTAGGAAGCGTGCAGCTTCTGCGGGGTTTGCCCATAAGGACAAGGTCGTTAGGGATGTCGGGTTTGCCGGGCATGCGAAGAGATGTTTCGAGTCATGTGGGGTCTCTCCGCATGCCGGACATTCATTAGGCACATCCTCATTCAGCCTACTCAGGTAGGAGTTCAACCTGCTGCAGTAGCCGGAGCGAAGTTGTGCAAGTGTGGTGCGCGTCTCCCGAGGCAGATGAAGCTCCGTCTCGTCAATGTCCGGGGGTGGTGTGCCTAGAACGGCATTCACAGGTCTAGAGTCTACATAACTCGAGACTGAGTCCCTGTGAATGCCGCTCAAGGCCTGTCTGTAGGCTGTCGGGTCCAGAGGTTGCTTAATGAACCTCTGGACTTCGTCCGTTAGTTCATATAGATGCCTCCTGACGTGCCTAGGCGAGGGCTCCTCCGCAAGCAGCTGTCTGCACGGGTGGCCACTTCTGTGGGTCCCGATCAGGAACTGCTTGCAGAGCATTATATTGTGCTCCTTTACCGGGAGCATTTGCGCCTCGCCGTGCAGGTGGTGTTCAGGCGTCATCAGGAGGCATCCCGTCGCTGTCCTCAGTGCGGTGTTTTGTGCGGTCTGTAGCTTCGTCCACTGCGTCCTACTAGTCCCAGGCGACCACACTGGCGCTGCGTAGTTCAAAACCGGCCGGCCTATTGCCTTGTATGTTGCCAGCAACGTTTCTTTGTCTTTGCCCCAAGTACTGCCGGCTAGCGACTTGAGGACCTTGTTGCGGCTCTGTACTTTATTGACAATAGCGGTTGAGTGCGCAGAGAAGGAGAGCAGGCTGTCGAAAGTTACTCCGAGTATTTTGGGGTTATTCACCGTCGGAATTGGTGTGTCATCGACGTGAATCCCCAGCGGTAGCCTGACCTCCTTCGTCCAGGTTGTGAAGAGGGTCGCGGAGGATTTCGTAGGGGAGAGGGCTAGACACTTTGCAGTGAAGAAGCGAGAAAGTTCGGAGAGATAGCCGTTTACTTTCGAACACAGGTCATCAATTCCATTCCCAGTCGCCATAATCGAGCAATCGTCGGCATAGGAGACAATCGAGACTCCCTCTGGTGGTTGAGGGAGCTTTGAAATATAAAAGTTAAACAGTAGCGGGGAAAGGACACCACCCTGAGGAACCCCCTGTTTTATTTTTCGCTGCTTACTCGTTTTGTCTCTGAACATTACCGACGAATGTTGACCACTTAGATAATTTGCCGACCACCGTTTGAGCCTCTGTGGGAGAGAGGAGGCCTCTATATCTTCTAGTAGCGTGGAATGGCAGACGGTGTCAAACGCCTTTGACAAGTCCAACGCTACTAGAATCGTTCTCTCACAGGGACGGTTACGGTTAAGGCCACGAGTTATCTGAGTGTTTATGGCGTTAAGTGCTGTTGTTGTGCTGTGCACTTTACGGAAACCATGCTGATGCTTCGCTGGGGTCAGGTGATTTGTAAAGTACGGGAGTAGCAAGGCCTCGAGTGTCTTCGCTACCGGGGAAAGGAGTGTAATCGGACGATACGAATCTCCTTTGTTTGCAGGTTTCCCCGGTTTGAGCAGTGGGACCACTCTCCCCACCTTCCAGATGTCTGGGATGATGAGAGTGGCCATTGACAAATTGAGGACCTCCGTTAGGTACGCTACCCCCGCAGGACCCAAATTTTTCAGCATCAGCATGCATATACCGTCGGGACCCATGGCTTTGGAGGCTTTCGCCTTCCCGATGGCCACCTGAACTTCACCGCAAGTGAAAGCAAGGGGGGCACAATTTGTTGGCAGTTTGTGCAGCCTTCTGGTCACTCGACGCTTGGCTTTGTCCACCGGAGGATGCAGTATGAACTGCCGGCTAAAATAGCTCGCGCATCGCTCCGGGTCCGACGAAGCATGGTCGCCGAAGGAAATTTCGACTCTGTCGTCGTGCTTCGTCGGATTAGACAATGACCTCACGGTTGACCAAAGCTTGCTCACACCAGAGGTGAAGTTGCAAGTCTTCAGATGCTCCTCCCACTTCTTCCGCTTATGTACGTTTACAAGTTGCAGCGCATGTGAAGCAGTGGTGTAATTGTACTCGGCATAGAGCGCATAATTTTCCAGAATCAGCTGCTCACTGTGATCAGTTAGTCTGTTCCACTACTCCAGCATTTAGTTAGGAAAACATAAGTGAAGAATGCTTATTCATAGCTTAAATGAAGTCGACACTAAAGTTAGTTGCTGCTTTTTGTCATAATTTTCAATGAAATGGCGGCAACTAACTTTATAATTGACTTTGTTTCGAATATAAATATGCCCCAATGTATGTACAAGAACGACTTCTCAGTAATTCCCCTAAATCTGATGGGTACTGGAACAGACTAATGAGAGCAATGGGAGTGGCATCTCTCTTTGAAAATGTCACATAGCGAAAAATCAAAATTCTCCAAACTTAGATGCCATGCCCTGTCATGCGCTGCGTAGGATAATCGCTTGTATGCAAAGCTCGTTAAACAGATTCTCTATGTGGCAGTACTCATGTTATGCGCTGCAGCACAATGCAAGTATAACCAGCGCTTTAGGCTGATGCAGAGTTAGAGTCAGTTACCGGAGGATCGAGTCACCCCTTATGTTAGGCCGTTCACGTACACGGGCGTAGATGTGTTTGGCCCGTTTAACGTGACAATAGGTCGTCGACGTGAGAAGCGATGGGCAGTAATTTTCACGTGCCTTACTACAAGAGCGGCTCATTTGGAGCTCGCAAATGATTTGTCGACTGATGCATTTTTGCTATGCCTGCGAAATTTTATTAACCGCCGTGGCACACCGATTAGAATCCGAAGCGACAACGGGACGAATTTTGTTGGCGCCCAACGAGAGCTGAAAGAGTCAGAGCGAATTTTGGATTTTGAGCGAATATTCAATGAGGTCACCAGGCGGAACATAGACTGGAAGTTTAATTTTCCTTCCAATCCAAGTTCAGGAGGTTGTTGGGAGCGCCTCATTCGCGTCGTTAAGAGATTGTTGCAGAATACACTTCGCGAAGAAGCACCAAGAGAAGACACACTGCGAAGCGTGCTAATTGAAACCGAAAATATATTAAACTCGAGGCCTCTGACTGAGGTGCCTTTGTCATCAAGGGAAGACGATCCCATAAATCCGAACCATTATCTGGTTGGTTGTCCCAATTCAACGCAAACACCACAGCCAGTTGACCAAAAAATATGCCTCAGGAAACAGTGGCGTATCGCCACTGGTATCTGAAGGACCGCATTTGGAAGCAGTGGATACGGCATTATTTGTCGCAATTACTCTTGCGCCACAAGTGGCACGACAAAGTTGAGGCGATTGAGATCGACGATTTAGTTCTGGTCTGCGACGATCTTCAACCGCGGAGCCAATGGAAAAAGGCCGAGTCACCAAAGTATTTCCAGCCAAGGTCGGGCAGATCAGTCTCGTCGAGGTCAGGACCGCTGGAGGAGTACTACGTCGCCTTGCAACAAGGCTTGCCATCCTGCAAATTAAAGGTGAATCCCTACGTGATTCACGGTGTGGCGGGGTGTAATGGCACCCTGTAAATTTCGTTTTAAATCGGAATCAAACTCGTCATCTGCCTTGTATAACCGGCCGTCTTCACGTGCTGGAAAATCTCGCTTGCGTGACGACGCATGCGAGAAACCGCACGTGTAGACCGCAAAAAGTACGAAGCATGCTTTTTCTCGCATACCGAGCGGTATGCGAGCTCTCGCTTGCTTTCAACTGTAATTTTTGTTGTTTGACAGCTATGTTCTCATTTTTCAGAGTAGAAACATCGTTTATTTTGGAGACAAATACAAATTTAGGGGCAGCCACTTTTCATTTGAAAATAGTATACATCTCTTTATGCAGATTTTCTAACTTTCTCAAACTTTTAAGAGCCTGCAAAGCTTGAACCTTCTTGTTTGGCGACATTTTACAAATGAAAAAGTATGCTGTCAATTGCCCAGTCAACAAAACTCTTTCTCGCTTGCGAGAGAAAAAAGCAGAACGCAAGCGAGTTTTTAAACCATGTGAAGGCGGCCGTTAAAGGACAGCGATAGCGATGGGAGAGGCAGAGTTTTGACACAACAGCCAACGACAGAACAACACAATTTGGAAACGAAGACCACAAAGGCGAACGACGATCGAGAAGAAACAAATAGCACGGAACAATCCAGAATCTTTTTTGCAATACAGCTATTTTTATAGGCAATTTACATGATTCAACTTTCGCAGGCGATTAGTTGAATCAAAAGTTGAACGAAAGTGGGCAGCCGACCAACTTCATTGAAAGCGATTAGTTGAAAGGCCGTTTACACCAGGCGATTGTTGCTTTCAACTAAAAATCGCCTCATGTAAATTCCCTATTACCCTTTTATTAACTTTGTATATTCAACACATGTTACAAATAAATTGCAGTAACAAACATATTTACAAACAAAGGAGTTCACAACATACATATGTAGGCATGTGCATCTTTTATAGTCCAATTCCAACAATTAGTTTGTTCCAGTACATTAGGACATAGTAAAAAATAGTATGAAATCACAGGAAGTCGTTCCGTACGCAAGCATTTCTCTCACTGGAAATACTTTTGAGCGAGTAAGAGAGCAACTGTCCCAGTTAGAAGTTACAGGAATTTGCCGAAGTTTATTTTTCTTCAAGTTCAGGAAATGTCAAACGATATGCAGGGTTGCATTTGTAAACAAAAACAAAACACAGCGGAAGCAAAGATGGAAGTAAACAACGAAATATTTTAATATGTACGCAATTATTCTTAATTGGAAGCGTTTTTAATCAGCATCATTGCGTAAGTCGTAAATTAGGCTAAATTGTACGACTCGACAACATTGGCATTGTTCACTGTCGTGCTGAAAAAAGTAAACGACGAAATTTGTCGAAAACTATACAGTGCTGCCAAGTTTTTCCGTTTTAATACACTAGTCGAGTGGAAATTTTAGGCAATGACGTGAAATTTTCGATACGATTCGACTCTCGAAAAACGACTTGTATTCGACACGACTCTCGCAATGAGGGTGAATAATTATTTACTGATTTGCATCCAAATCAGTGTTGTACCAATGACATGTAAACAAACCGACTGACGTTTGTGTAGGAAATAGTGCTTTTTGGGTTCCCGTACACTTCTGCATGTGTTCTCATTTTACTCATTTGCAGGTTCCAGTACAAATTAGTGCTGACTATTTGTTACTATACACACCTCATAATAGGGGCTGAAATCATCGATACTATCGATAGCCCTAGCGATAGTTTTTCATCACTACAACTGACCAAATCAGCTGTTCACAAAATTAAGTTAGGAATTCGGAGCACTATTTTCGCAGCCGTACACAAATTTGTAAACTTTGGAGTCATGTATTATATTAAAGCGGTGATAACAGCATTGCAAATCAAATGAAATATTCGGCAGTATGATATTAAAAATAAACCAGAGGAGTTATAATGTTACGGACTTGGCTGCGCGCATCGCCTTGGTGCTATTGCTGATATATTGGATTATGCCATGGCGCTTTGCTTCACATTACGAGTTTTTACACCAAAATCAAATAAGTGAGGAGCTTGTCGAGCAAGTTACCAGTAATATCTCCATGCAACGCATGCCTTCATGTGATTACAGTGATATTATAGCAGATAATGCAAACACATATCGGCCGCAGTATCGCGAACATGTACTGCGTGGAGAAGAAATAATACCCGGTGGTGAATATTTTCCGGAGGAGTGCAGCGCACGATTTAGTACCGCAATCATTGTGCCTTACCGCAAGCGGGAGGAGCAACTTCATGCTTTTCTTATCTACATGCACAATTATCTGCGGCAGCAACGCATTCATTATCGAATTTTCCTAATTGAACAATATGATCAGAAACCATTTAACCGCGCGAAGCTATTCAATATAGGCTCAGTAATTGCTGCTGAACTGGAATTTCCTTGTTTAATATTACACGATGTCGATCTGCTCCCGATGAACCTAGGTCAACTATACGCTTGTACACTGAATCCGCGACATATGTGCTCCGCTTTGGATATTTTCCGTTTTACATTGCCATATCGTGGACTATTTGGAGGTGTTGTGGCTATACGAACGCAGCAATATAGATTTATTAACGGAATGTCAAACTTGTTCGAGGGCTGGGGAGGTGAGGACGATGATTTCTTCAACAGATTGTACTCCCATAAAATTGATATTTGTCGCTTTGAGCCGGGATATAGTAAATACACGATGATGCGACACAAGCCAGAGAAAAAGAACGAAGATCGGCTGAAGTTGTTAAGAAATGGTTACAAGCGCTTCCTGACTGATGGCCTAAATTCGTTGGAGTACAAAGAAAAGGAACGTCGACTTCATAGCTTATTCACACACATTCTCGTCGAAACGTGAGTTAAATAATGTCTTACAAAAATATGCCAAGGAAAGAAATTTTTAATCGTCCGTTTAAAAGATAAGTGGATTGAAAACCCACTCGAATAAGGCTTGTAGTTGTAGTTATCAAGACTACAACGAAAAGATATAAATACATATACATACACAAGTTTAAGTACTCGTATACCTGTGAGCATCACCATGTAATTGGTCTAAGGTTACTAATCTAAAACAATTCGCCCACTTTCCTCAATAGCGTATCAGCTCGAAATTCACCGTTTGGCAGGAGTTCCAAAAAACTATTTATCATGATCACATGTGCTCTTACAACAAATCAAAAACAAAAACTACTTCAGGTTTTGCTGGCAGAAATGTATGATTGTACTCTGAGGTAAATGTATAATCGGAGAACAATTTTATCGCATAAAATCGAAAATGACGAATTTTTAATTAATTCACTTTTGATGCATGTGTGCGGATTGCTTTATCTGGTACTTCACATCACGTTGTTCTTAACCAAATTTGATGTACGTACATATATATGTACGTAGTTTTTCGCAGTTGTCAAGAATGAAACGATAATAGTGCTTGTTGTTGCATTAGCAAAAACTGAGCATTTGATAATAAAGATAAATTGGTAATTTTAAAGATTTGGTTGTGAATTACAAAACCTTGCAACGAGATTATACCTATCGCTACGAATCTCATTTCATACTTTAGAAGTACGTTTGGGATTCAAATTTAAAACTTTCACACCCTTATTGCGAGTGTCGACTAGTAGTAGATAAACGACTCTTTTTCGATTATCGCTTGTCCATGGCATTCTGAATGTCGATTTCTCGTTCAATAAGCGACTGTGAAGAGTTTTTTATCGCTAATTTTTCTACAACTGTTTGTCTGTAGAAGGATGAGCGACTATAAACTATTAACACGCACTTATTGAACGAGAAAACGACTTTGAAAATACCACGGATAATCGATAATCGACTAACAGTCGACAGTCGCAATAGGGGTGTCAGTTACTTTTCTTATTATTGAAAGTAGGAGCTAGGGCTAGTGCATTAAGTTTTGAGTGCACTAAACATTTCACTAGCACTGAATATAATAAAAAAAAAAAAAATTTTTCACTATTTACCATCAGCTTAGCGATAGGGAAAAAATTGCGCTATAGACAAATAGCGGAAAATTTAAAAAGAACTACATTATAAGCTGAAAGCCGCTGAAAGTAAAAAATGTTCACTAAACTTTCAAAAATTAATTTGTTTGTAACATCATCACTAGAGCTTGTTGTTGTTGTTGTTGACCCTTTTTGTAATGACATAATGTGAATTTCACCATGAGCTTCACAGATTTGGCTAATTATTTTTTGTGGTATTGGCATGTATAAAAAAATCTACGTACAAGGTTGGGCTCGAGTTGAGTTACATATTACAAAAAAAAAATCGGTCTAAACATTAGTCTTGAAGAAAAAATGGTACTCTGGGCACAATAACGTTTTTTTACTATTATAATATTAGTTTTAGTAGAAACTTTTTAATTCCGGTATCACATTAAGCAATAATGAGGCTGATTATTTTGCAATTCACCACTTACATCAACAGTAGAAATTAAAAATGTTGTATTCGAAAAATACGTGTACTACTCCCAAATCTGCTAAAAATGCAAAGTAGTTAAGATTATATTTTTAATGTATGTATTGAAATGTAAAATTTTACCTACAAGGATCAAGAAAGACATACTAACATATCGACGATGTTTTTGCAAAACCGCTCATAGACCAATTGCAAAACCGCTGATCCTACGGCACTCAAATTTTACTGGAGTGCGAAAAACGGTTTTTTAAGGCATTGCCTTGATAGACCGTATTTTCTCTAGCTATTATTTTACAAATCTGTTGTTTTAATAAAGGTGAATAAATCTCGATGCCTGGAGTTCAGTGTTGCCAAATCTAATTTTTGCCACAACGGCGATTTAGGCTGTTTTGCGCCTGGTCGATGGGCTTTTAAATTATTGGCACACATAAAAAAAGTTCTAAGTTTTTTCTAGTCTATATCTAATACGCACACGCGTATGTTTCACGTAAACGCACACGCACGCAAATAAACAAATCGCGGCTACAAAATGCTAAACAATAATGTATGTATGTAGAAGTACATGCAACATACTGTGTATATATGTATATGAATCCTAATGTAACTATGCCAAGTGCTTTAAGTTGTTTTAAATTTAGAGCATGAAGAATCTCAATTGAAGTATATTTAACTAGGACAATGACGATAATAAATTGATACTCATAGTTTGAAACTTAAAACTGTGTTTGATTTTATATCTTTAATATTTTCTCAATTATCTTTATTGCTATTTTTTCTAAGCCCATACAGTGTCACGGATCCAATTAATAAAGTTATATACACGCGTATAAACGCCCGGTTGATTGGGTGTACCACAGCCCATACCAAAAGACGTAACACCAACTATCGTATACATGCATGGAAAACTGGGATGGTAGGCCAATAATGGGCCACCAGAATCACCACTGCAAGTGTCTTTCGCTTCATTTGACCCAGCACATATTTGCGAACGATTGTCCACTCCTCTGGGAAGTTGATCTACATCTCCAGATTCTGTTATACGTTGACAACTGTGGAAATCGAATCGATGCAGAGTCACTTTTAATAGTTTCTTTGAATCAGCATCGGCGAAGTGGATACTGCCCCAACCGATAGCGACAAATTTTTCAAATTCATCACCTGAGGTTGTTGGCAAACAGGCGGGATGTTTATATGCGTCGAAATTAACAGCGCGATCCAGTTCAATGAGAGCTATATCATTATAAATGGTGCCACTTTCATAATTCTTATGTTCGACGTAGCGACGAACACGAATATCTTCTGGTTGTGCGTCATCCGATTCTTTTTCAAACTCCAGTTCGCCCAAGCGAACTACATTCACTTCACCGCTGCGGAGATAAAAAAACATGAAATGTTTTATCATAAATTCACATGATATTTATAATCGTTAAATGAGATAATTTCTTTGTAACTATAAAGTACTCCATTTCAACTGTAGAGTCTTGTTTTTTGCTAAATTTTTAAACTATATTTAAAGGAACAAAAATGTGAGATAGAGCCTTTCTATACTTTGGTAAAGATATGTATGTACATATATACAAATAAATGTATGTTGTATTTAAAGACGTGCTCTTACCGGCTTGATGAAAGGCAATGCGCTGCAGTTAAAACATATTTATCACTTACTAATGTCCCACCACAAAACCATTCTATCGATCTATCTTTCTCCTCACGACCCAATCGTGCAATATGCGGAAATTCCCTGGGGCTTGCTGGAGTTCCACCCACTATTAGCGGTGCATACGGCTTGCAATTATCTACCGTAAAGCTTAATTCTTCTGCGCCATGTATGAAAGCGCTAAAAGTTCGCACCTCTTCGAATATAAGTTGCTTCACTTCAGTGCATTCTTAAAGAAAATACAATTAAAACTTGCACAACTACTATACCAAATCATTTACTTTTTACTTCAATTGTTGGCTGGACTTGTCCCCTAACGAAAGCCCACTTATTATCAAGCACATGCAAGAAAAGTATTGCTCTTGTAAAAAGATTTCTGAGCTGCATACTTTCCATCCAATTTCTTTGATGCATTGTTCGCAACTGCGGGCTCGAATTGAAGATGAGCTCGAACTACATTCTCTAACTTGTTAGAGCCCAGAATGAAATATTTATGTATAAGTATACAAATGTATAGGCAAATTTATTTGTGTGTTGATTCCCCGCCTGTTGCTGTATTGTTAATCGCGGTTTTCATATGTACGGGAATCTTTTCACCGTCTGACATAACAAGTTTTCATATCAAGTTTTGAGTAGGAAGTGTTTACAATGGTGTTTACTTTCTTAGATATGTGTATGTATGTATGTATGTATTTATGTACATGTGTACTCTGCTGATGAGCATTTTCGTTACCTGAGCAGGACAATTTCGTATTTGTGGAATAAAGGTGTCCCAACTGAACACACGTGCATTAAACAAGGATGCACTTACGACAATGACTCAATATCTCGATTTTACTGTTATTATACTTAAAATCTGGTGCTGAATATGAAAGTTTATGAGAGAATTCAATGATTTGCGAACTTTTTTTTTGTCCAACTGTAATGAAGGAAGGTAAATCCAAGAACTCAGTAAAATTTGGCAACATTTACTAATAACGTAAGCATCGTTAAAACTATTGTATAGAAATATGTGCATTTATTAGTAAAAATAAGAATAAATAATCAAATTGCCGCCAGTTGCATATGAAAACAGTTTTTCCCGCCAATTTTACAAATCCAGGAGCATCCTGGGGTACGGGAGGAAGCTAAATTACTCGTTATTAGCTCTTTCCGCTCGTTATATTAAAAAAATCATTCGCCTTCAGTGCTCGGACATCTTCTGATCGCAGCAGCTTTAGTAAATTTTTTTTAAATCTAATCCGCTTTACTTCAAATCTACTCTGTTTTTTTAATTCACGTTCTGGCTTTCCTATAATCGTTTTTTGATAGTTAACCGTTAGGTTTCAGTAAAAAAGTGAAAGTCTACGTGTCTACTCTGCACGTTAAAGATTTTGTAACCGACAAATTTTATTACCAAAATAAGTTACCAGTTGTTGTCACAGCGATTATAAGTAATGGGCAGTATGCTGCAGCCGGATTCCAACATTTGCTATCGCTAATTTTGATCGCCAAAAATCTCCAAAAGAATAGCAGACGCCCCTAACAACACGCACAACATCTAGTTGCATGCTCTGCACACAGGCAGATTTAGCTGATTACGCATCGCATTACTCTTACTCTTGTTATATACTTTTAGGCGAGTGCTTTTCATTTATAGAATTTTAGCGACGAAAATTTAGCGTAGCGATTATGAATTCCACTGAAGCTCTAAAGAAAAGCAAAAACCAGTGCTACAAACCGCTCTAAAAATAGGTGAGGTTTGGTTCAGTGGTTCGAACCACTCAGAAAATGCTTGTAACGGTAAAAGAACCGGTTCATAAGTATCCGTGAACCACGGTTCAGTTTGGTAAATTTTTTTTTATGCTAAAACAGAGGTCCCCAAACCTTTTTTTCTCGTAGACCCCTTTCAAAACTTTACTGGTCTCGGTGGATCCCCTACGGCTACATTTCTACATGTCATGTTGTTGTTGTTTTGCCGCATATGCGTGGGTAAAAAGTTTAGAATTGGGTGAATTTGATACGTCTTCTATTCAAAATCAGAGTTCGCTTGGATAACAATCAAAAACCTCTCTGTGATGCAGAGAAGTAGTCATGGGTAATAGCGCAATTTTTTGGCGCTAGCTCAATAACGCCAGTGCCACCTGTGGTGTCAGCGGCAACTCCGGCTACGGTGTTAACCCAATTGCGCCGCGAAGCGCAGTGTGTCCGATGCCTACAGAGAAGAATTTCTATCTGGCGGGGCCTTAAAAAATTTTCTTGTGTTAAATTTCCTTAATAGGGCTTTCGCACGAGGCGATTTTTCAGGCAACTTTTGCGTTCAACTCACGCAAGGTTGCACGAAAAAAAACTTGAATGGCTAAAAATATCAAAATATAAAGCAAAAACAAAGTAACCGCCCTATTCCCACAACAATGACAAAATTCATCATATGACTATTGTCACAATTACTGCGCCTAAAACACAATAAGGGTATTCATCAGCCCTTATAAATGCATTGTAAACCGTATAAACTTATAATTGTGTAAACCTTATAAATGAACTGTCAAAATTTGTCTGGAAATTCGTTTACACATTTCTGATAAATTTCTCCAGCGATGTCACTGAATAAACTTGATAAACTGAAGTCAATGCAACTCTGTCGCAACTCCAGCTATGTTTTCTTGGGCAATAATCGGGATACACATAAAAATTTTGCACGCAAATTCAACAACAACGATGTGATCCTGATAGAGAACTGGTTCAATTATTATCCTTTCTTTTTATTTTGTTTCACTGATAATTTGGCCGCAAAGTTTGGTAGCGTGGCAAATGAATTCATACACAAATAGACATCCTGCCATTGTTTCTTTTAACTTGCTTCAAATAAGTAGCCTTTATTTTATATGTATATTTATTTAAATAGATATTATCTCGTAAATATAATCTCTTCTTATAACTAACGAAGACATTGGCCCGTAGTCATAGTCAAAATAAAGTCGACTTTAAAGTTAGTTGCAGCTTTTTTGACAGATATCCCATTGAAAATTATGTCAAAAAGCTGCAACTAACTTTAAAGTCGACTTTATTTTGACTATGACTACGGGCCTTTGTTTCTATATGAAGCTGACTTCGACATTTTGTTTTAGTAAAACTTAGTAAAGGTAGTAAGGTAAATACGAACAGGCGAACAAAAGAGAATACAAAAAATTTCTTGCGCTGAATTTTCAGAGCTATATATTTTTAGTATTCATTACAAAATTGTACTAAAAATACTCCGTAGTAGGAAAGTATATTGTAAATGAAATTGTATCAAACAAGTACAATTGTACCAAAAATGCCAACACTGTTCTGTATACTTTTTTACTTTTTTACTCTTATTTTATCTTTCAGCTTCGCTAAAAGCACTTCTACCAACGCTTGGCTTACCAAATTTACGCCAATTGATAAAATTTTGCGATTTAAATTCATTTTCAATAATGTAAATAACGATTCGTATTGAATCGCAAATCGCCTCGTCTGAATAGGGATGGCAACTTTTTCACTTTCAACTTCTCATTCAACTTCGTATTCAACTTTTGTTGCCTGTAAAATCGCCTTGTGCGAATGCCCTATTACTGCTTCGGCGTTGGCAAAAATGCACTGCCCCTCCATGAACGAAAGACACAAGATCACGTAAGAACAAGAGAGTGAAAAAAGTCGATTTTTTTAGCGGGTTCTACGCTATCTTGTTTCACTGGAAAACGAGCGAAAAGTAAACAAAGCAAAGAAAACAACGAAAACCAAAATTAGCCAAAATTATTGTCAGCCACTTTAAACGCACAATTTAGGTAAAATGATGCAACAAAATGCTTTGAAATGTGTTGTCATGTTGAATTAACTCTTCTTTACTTGAATAAAAGTGTAAAATAGTGGTGCTTGTGATGTAAACAAACGCTCAGCTGACGAACCCGCTTTCGGAAACCTTTTTCTCAAAACCAGTTACAAAAACAACGTCGCGTTCTTACGTGATCTTGTGTCTTTCGTTCATGCTGTCCCTCCATGATTCAATAATACAAGGTTAGATAATTATTAACAGCCGCGGTTTAACACTCCCTTACAAAAGGTTGCATTTACGAAGGACAGAGAAAGGGAAAGAATGCAATCCCATGTTGCGAAAATGGTAGAAGAAAAGTACGCAAAGTAGGCAATTAGAAGTGAAATTCCTTTTTTAAATTCTAATGTATTTGAAGGAAATCTGGCAGTTTAAACGAAATATTTAACGAAATATTAATACATCTACGTGAATTACGTAATTAATGTGCTATTTAGCTGTAGAAAAAAATCAAAAGAACTCAAAATTTAAATAAAACTATTATGAGATTTATGTAAACATCCAATTTAAAAACAATTTATGTTTTCATCAGTTAAATGTGCTTCATATGCATATACAAATAAACATATTGCACAAAAGCTTATATGTACTTCTATTTCACAGCAAAGCTACACTTTTTCCAAGTAAATTTGCAAAGAAGCAACACTCTACCACTGCTAAGGGAGCGGTGCGAGTGAGACAACTGTCAGTTTATCGAACCTTGTATTATTGAATCATGTTAAAAGGGTAATTACAGACTGGTACAGACTTATTGATAAAAAGTAAACCGATTAAAACACTGGCTTTAGTAAAATTTTTTGTGTTCGAAGGCATTGATTCTTTTAAAATTGTTTCAACGTGGGAAAAAAAAAACATTTTTCTGTTGTTCCCCATCAATGGAAATGTAATGGAGTTCTGTTGTGGCCAGAACATTTGAGCCATTCCCCAAAGGAAAACTTGAGATCGAATGCTGCGAGCGTACCTGTAGAGGGATGGGTGGAGTACTGCTGTGTCCTTAAATTCTCTGGAATTCTTACATTTGGAGACGCTTTGGCAATTGATAAACAACCAACACAGTGCATTGACACAGATTCAGAGGAAACGTTCGTATTTTCAACGAACATAGTACAAGTGTTTATTATCATTCCTTTTCAGGTTGTTCTTGGAGTAGGAGCTAAAAAAAGGCGAACCAATAAAAATAAATCTATTACTCAACAGTTAACAGATATAAATCATTTGTTTGTTAATATGATTACTGAACATAGCTTACCTATTTATCCTAGTAATTCACAAATTCAGGAAGTGGTATATAGCCCAATAGCTTTAGAGCCGGACGGTAATGGGACCTTTGGCATTAATATTTTAGATGAAGGTTAATAAAATATTTGGTATGTTGAAATCATATTGTAACGTGTATCTTGTTTCTAGAGATTGCAGCACCAAACCTCGGCAAAAATAAGGTTATAAATAAAATAAGTAATCTTAAAAATGAGGTTTGTAAGCCGAAGAATGAGTTAACTACATTCAAAACAGAGATAAAACAATAGATTAAGGATGATCTTTCAAAAATTAACCTGAGCTTGGACAAAATTTTCCGATTACTTTCTAATCAGGATCATTCTCGTAAAGAAGTACCAGTACTCAACGCCAAACCAGATTTGCTTGAACATTTTAAATTCCCATTATCATCGGGTGAAGAAATATTTAAATTAGATGATAAAATTAGAAAAGATGCAGAGTTTCGAACTCAGCTGGTAAGCCAAACATGTTCTCTATTTGCTAGTGCCGAGTGAATTACACTTTAACCAATCGTCTGTAGATTGCATTTTTATCGAAAATTGGAGGCCGTACTGGGGTAGAAGATCGTTCAAAGATTGCCTAAAAAGTAATTGATTGTGCGTTCCAGTCTGAAGTTTTGATACAATTCTCGTGGACTGGAGTATCCAGGCGAACATCCGAAGAAAAAAATCCTTGCAAATGGTGGACGGAATACTGACAACGCCGTATTGTGTTTACTACGGCAGTGACTGCCAATATTAGCAGTAACAGCTGATTTTAAAAACTGTCACTGCCACTGCGCTATTGTATTTTGGGCTGAAGTTTGCTGCGATGAAGGCAGTGACAGTGAATTTAGGATTTGGGCTAAACTGAGCTGTACTGCTAGCTGCCACTGCTGTATTGTGAGTCACTTCATTGGACACCTCACTTTCTAAAAAATGCTGATTTCGAAAAAATGCCACTGCCACTGCCACTGCGTTATTGTATTTTGGGCTTTACACATACATAGCTGAATCCTTATAGCCCAGTTACTGCTATACCATTTTTACGTAAAAATCAAAACCCAACAGAATTCTACATGTTAAGTGCTATGCGTTGGGTAAGCGCTTACACGCAAAGCCCGTTTAACAGATTCTTATGAGACAAATCTCATGCAAAGCTAAGTATGCATAAATGGGCTATTGCGGCCAGTCCACATACAACTTTGGCTTTGCGTTGGCGTTGGCGTCGCTTTGACAACTGCCTTTACATGAGGCGATTTTTCAGGCGATTCAACATTGCTCTGGAAAAATCGTTCGTGTAAATAGTGATTCAAAAATGGTTTGCTTCAAAATAGACAGCAAGTCAACTTTTGCATGCGATGTAAAGGCAGCTTAACGCTCGTGCTTGCTACAATGAACGCTTAGCAGAGAATACTTAGGCCACTAAATTAATATGCTAGCGGCAGATAAATTAACATTTTATATCATTTGATTAAAAAGGAAAATTAAATCACTGATTATTTGGAACAGCTGATGAACGACGCGCGGGAAAAGTTGCGAGTTGGCCATGTTTCTGCGTTGTGTTGGCGTTGGCGTTGCCTAAAGGCTCAGTTATGCATACTTGGCATTGCATGGAAGTTGCCACATAGGGAATCTGTTAAATGAGCTTTGCGTGTTAAGGCCGGTCCACAACTTTCGCGTTGGCTTTGGCGTTGGCGTTGGTTTGACAAAACGCACGTTAAAAATATGCTTGCTACAATGAACAATTGGCAGCGAATGCTTGGGCCACTAAATTAACATACTAACGACCGACAAATTAATATTTCATATCAATAATTGCATTAAAAACGATATTTCTTGCTTGCACTTGATTAAAAAGGAAAAATATTTCACATAATTTTATTTGCAACAGCTGATGAGCAACGCACGCGAAAAGTTGAGAGTTGGCCATCTCTTTGCTTTGTGTTGGCGTGAGCGTTATCGAAGTTTAGCTATGTGGACGACTGCATTTGAATTCATGTATTCATAGTCAGCTGTTGAAGCGACGCCAACGTCAACGCAACGCCAAAGTTCTATGTGGACGGGCCTTAAGGCCTCGCCAGACAAAAATTCTTTTCTGCGTCACAGGGATACTTTTGACTGACATCGAAGTTAACTCTGGGATTTTAAATAGAAGATGCCACATTGGCAACGCATGCATTGCCGCAACTGATAAAAATCGCCCAACTCTCAACGCGCGTCAATGTGGTAAAACAACAATGTATGGAACGAATTCAGACCAACTGACTTTTGGCCAATCAAAATGAGCCGTTTTGTTTGCGACAACGTTTTCATTGTGGCGCCTCGCAATGTTATGTGCGTCTTGTCAGTCAAAAGCATCCCTGTGACGCAGAAAAGAATTTCTATCTGGCGGGGCCTTTAAGCGGCTACCAAACGCACACCATTACATATCTAAGAGTCTATTGATTTTTGATTTTTACGTAAAATGACATGCTATGCAGTGCATTGCAAAGTGTGCATAACTGAGCCTTAACTTTGGTTATGTGGAGACATGTAAATGCATATATTCATAGTCAGCTGGCGAAGCGACTCCAACGCCAACGCAACGCCAAGGTTGTATGTAAACGGGCCTTTACATCTATTGCGTGTGTTGCAATGTCCACGGAAGCATCAGTGAACTTTTCATAATTTCGTATATGTTTGGCTTTCCTTCGTTTTATTTTTCCAACGTTAAAAGCCGGAATTTTGTTTTTGAAAAAGTTGGTACAACAAAAAATACGTTTTCTGTCAGATAGCTAACATGGCGGATAAGGAGAAGAAGTGAAATTACTTTCTAAAAATTATTGTATCATGGAGAGAACCTTATTTACGCTCTTTTTTGTCCTCTCATTAGTCAGAGAACCGAGTACGGGATCGATTTCCAGTAAAATCTGACTGATTCTGACTATTTCTGACGAGTCCGAACTCGTATGGGATTGCAACTCATGATCAGTGTTACCACTTGAAACCATTTTTAGGTACCAAAACGACTACCAAATCAGTTTCCAAACTACCAAAATTTTTCATCATTAAAACGAGATTTCGCGAGTTTGCGGGGGTTTTAGCTACACAAATTAGCAGTGAAAATTAGACCTACACATTATATTGTTTACAGTATTGGTCAATTATTCACACCAATCTTTAAGATTAAACAAAATAAATTCGGGCCTTTAAATAAAATAATTAAGGTATTGTATAAAAAACTTCTGTAAAATATGTTAATATCTTTAAGATTGATTCAATTCATATCAAAAAATCTTTTTTTTTTGTGTGAAAAAACAAAAGCAGACATTTTATGCATTTCAATAAAAAAATTTCCAAATTTGATTCAATTTGCATGCACTCACCCTTTTTACGAATACACTCACACTTTGCAAATTGCCTATCACCAATTTTTCTTTCAAAACGATAGGTAATTTCTTGTTAATTTCAACAGCTAATCGGTCATAGCTTTGGCAAGTGAGTTTTTGATGGCAGAAAATTGTCTGCTTAATAAAATATATAAAAATATAGAGAAATCTTATACGTGTAAGCAGTGTTTTGAACGTGTAAACTTAAATTAAGCGAACAAATGTAAATGTTCTATTTGGTTGTATTTTGAAAACATTTTTGCCTACCAAAAGCTGCATCAAACCAACCAAGCTACCAACGCAGAATGAAGCTACCAATTTTGGTCCAATTGGACCAAAACGGCAACGCTGCTCATGATTGTGACAACACTGAATGAATTATGCCTCTGTGAATGAAATGCCAAAAAGGGCCCTATTGCGCCTACTTTTCCATCACTGCCTACGAAGACAAAATCAACGAGACAACGTCAGCGACAGCAGAGGAAGAAGCAGCGTCTTCACGTAGTACGCGCTTGTTTGTTTGTTTGTTTACATTTTCTACAAGAATACAAAGTATTATTAACAAAATGTGTAAATGAGTGTGAAAGGATATAAGTTGTATTGTTACATGAGCAAAAATCGAACGGACAATTTGTTCTCGATTCAGCCCATTGCATATAGAGGCAATTGATTTTTACATAATTTCCAAACGATGGCGGCTATGCGCTGACCATCGTACATTTTAATTGTTTTGTTTTGTGCGTGAGTTTTTCGATGTGTACCACATACACTGGAGTTATAAAAAATATTGTTGCTGAACGAGTTCTTGCGAACGTGACGAATCCGCTGCGTGAGATTGAGTTATTTGGAGGTGGCGAAGGAGATATAGACATGGCGAATATGAAGTTGGAGCTGAAACTGGACGCGCACAATGCTCTGCAAAATCAGTTTGTATCCCTCGACATCGATAATAACCGTACAAAAGCGGATCATGGAAATAAGAAGGGAAGTCAAACGGGCGCCTACATAACACGGGCCAAAATGAATCCTGCCAAGAGTGATAATGAAAAACGCCGACGCAAAGATGCAATGCGAAAGGTAATTGATGAAATATCATTCACACATATCTTCTTTGTATGGTTAATGTATGCATAAATTGGAGGGTGGGACCACTCGATGGTGGTGTGAGTTTAATGACACCGAGTAGAGAGAAACACCCCTTAGACCATGGTGCATGCAAGGGTACATGTGACTGCGGGGGTGATGTGAATGAATGCCTACTTGCTTAAACATATTCCAGTTTTTTTTCATATTTGTTATCAATATTAAATTCTTACTGTTTTTAGATATCAAACATCTTCAAGAAATGTGAATCGTTGTTGACTGCTGAGGAACGACAATTGTGCGAAAAATATCCTGATATTGTTAAACAAATAAAAAAACGAAAAGAACGAGTTGAAATTTACAAAGACCGCATTATTGAAAAGGAAGATGAACCGCATGTCATCGAGGCAAAGGTAGAAGAGTTGGCTGCGATAATTTCACAATCGAAGCACCTGATTTGCTATACGGGCGCAGGCATCAGCACATCGGCTTTAATACCTGATTATCGCGGCAGCAAAGGTATTTGGACGTTACTGCAAAAAGGCGAAGACATTGGCGAACATGATTTGTCAGCAGCAAATCCCACGTACACACATATGGCTCTCTACGAATTACATCGACGACGACTTTTACGTTATGTTGTTTCACAAAACTGCGATGGATTGCATTTGCGTTCTGGATTACCGCGTGCTTCACTTTCCGAAATACATGGTAACATGTACATGGAGGTGTGCAAGCATTGTAAACCAGGACCAGCGGTGTATTGGCGGCTATTTGACACCACCGAAATGACGGCGCGTCACAGCCACAAAACGAATCGTCTTTGCCATCGTTGCTCCGAACCGCTCTACGATACTATTGTACATTTTGGTGAGCGTGGCAATCTCAAATGGCCGTTGAATTGGGCTGGCGCTTGTCACCATGCGGAGAAAGGCGATGTTATATTGTGCTTGGGATCCAGTTTGAAGGTTTTGAAAAAGTACACATGGTTGTGGCAAATGGATCGTCCAGCGAAACAACGAGCAAAAATTTGTATTGTTAACTTGCAATGGACACCTAAAGATAGTATTGCCTCAATAAAAATAAATGGAAAATGTGATCGCGTTATGGAAATGTTGATGCGTGCTCTAAACATAAGCGTGCCGATATATACAAAGGAGAAGGACCCTATATTTGCGCACGCGTCGCTGCTTATGCCCGAGGAGTTGCACACACTAACACAACCGCTGCTAAAGCGAGCCGGCGAAGATGCAGATAAAGATACTGAGACTGCCGAGGATGAGCATGACACATGCACCAGCGCAACCGAGGAAACGCTTGATTCGATTATGTCAGGGGATAGCGGCACCGATTTGCCAATAGGTAAAGGTCCTCGAATACGTACACCATTGAAAAACAGTACGCGTATCAAAACCAATCTTGAACTGAAATATAAGATGCCGCGTTTGGACAGTCGTGCACAGAGTTGTGAGGATGATTCTAAGAGTGAAAAAAATGAAAAGATTTCTGAAGTGGCAAGGAAGACTGTGGAAGATATCAGTAACGCCAACCTGCCAGAGAACAAAACAACCGCATATGACATACTCCTAAGTATAAAAGAAGAGGACCGTGAGCCGAAAACGAATGCTGCCACACAACCTGATCTAATGGAAACAGGCGAAAATATTTTAAAAAACATATCTCAAGAAGGGCAGCCGAAAATAGAGAGCATTAAACAAGAGGAAATCAATACAAATATAAGTGAATCGAAATCAGATGACCAGACTGTAGATACATCGACTGCTTCTATTAAAGTAGAGCTCAACCCCGAAACTAATAGTGTACTCTCTGATATAATAACTAATTCTAAAGATGTAGAAATGAAAATAGAACCTAATATTAAATCGGAGTCAACCGCTGGTGGTTCCATGCCAATACAGCCAAAAGCAGTGACGCTTTTCACGGAGTCTGTGCCGAAAATAGAAGATGATGCAACGGAAGCCAGCCGAAACACCACTCCAAGCTTAACCAACAGCAAAAAGGAGTTGGAGAATTTGAACTCTCCTAAAACGGAAAGCATACAAGTAAAAATAGAAACTGCAATCGAGGTTAAATCAGAAATCCCCCTTGAAATGCCGGCATTGGTGCCTATCAGGCAGACTGCAGCAGTGACTAACAAACCAATTAATGACGAGATTAAATCAAATGATACACCCACTTCCGATCTATTCAAAACGTTGCAGGCCACAGAGATTGCGCTCAACTCTGATGAAGAAGAGGCAAGTTGTGAAAATGTAGTTGCCCAAATGGACATACTGAAACTGGCAAGGAAGAGCACAGTTAATAGTAGTGGCATCAAAAATATCACACAACAGTATTGGCTACTGCGCAAGTTGCCCTGTTGGTACGATGTCAAGTATGCATACTCTGGTCTGCATAGTATAGTGTATCCGCCGCCAGCCGACCTGAATATTTGGAACTATCAAGTAGTACCGATATTTGCTTTGAATCGGGCGGCGGCCGAGTGTGAATTCTGCTTTAATAACTATGCGGAATTTGAGTGTCAGTTCTACCGGAAGTGGCACCTTAACGAACGCAAGCATAAGAAACGCGCACGCAACGGACGTTTTGTGGTGTGTGAGTGTTGCTCGTATTCAGATGAGGATGATGATGATTACGATGAGAACATCTCATTGGCACATATAGCCGCGGCAGAGGCGGCAAAGCGACAGCTGCAGTTAAACAACACTTTCCCGAGAAAATTGGCGCGCACGCAAGCGGGCTGGTACGGCAAGGGCTATCGCAAGGCAAGGCGACGTAAATAATACCGTGTACTGTAACTTTTTTACTTCATTATGTTTTTGGAGAGAGGAGAGGATAAGTGACTGTCACACTGGCAGCTGTGACTGTCCTTGGTCACTAAAAATTTTTTGAGTATTTAAAACTTTTTACCTGTACAAGTTTTTCTATTTTAGTTTAAAAGCTTTTGATGCATTTATTTTTTTTGTTTCTGATATTGTCTACATTGCTTGCAGTGTTGTAGGTACTCTTTTATTAAAATAGTTTGGGATGTTAAGACCGTAAATTTTCGTTGATTAAAATTGTACGAACATATTAAGTAACTAAAATGCTAAAATGTACGTTGTAATGTACTGAAATTTTTTTATAAAACGAGATTAATAACACTTATTATATAAAAATGTCCGCATTTAAGATAAAAAGTATTTGCATTACAAACTTACAAGATTAAATTGAGTTTTATTATGTAAGTAGAATTAATATTGACAAGTCTTTCACAACAATGAGATATACATGTGTATGTAGCTTAAAATTGAAAATGTCATTATTAAAAACTGGTAAGAAATCAATAAAAAAAAATTAAACAAACTAAATCCTGGTATGAACATTCCCAAATATGTACATACATACATAAGGCTATTTCTAGTCATATAAGAACATATCGTCGTTTCAAAACGTCGGTATGTCAGGGTGCTCAAATTTTATGGGAGAGAAGAAAACTAGTCTTATTTTTTTTTCTCCAATTATCTCTTCTTCTATGTCTAAGTATCGATATTTTAGTTTGAGTGGATAAGGATTTGATGACAGGAGCTTCTAGTGAGCAAATATCTTTTTTGGCAAAAAATTCAGTTACGGAGTTTTGCAGAGCCACGATACGCGGTTTTGGACTTTAAATGACGATACGTGGTCGGCGGGGACCAGTAGGACGCAGTGGATGAAGCTCCAGACGACTGAAAATACAGCACTCCAGACGGCGACCGGATGTCTTCTGATGTCGCCAGAAGAACACGAGGAGAAAATGCTCCCCATAAAGGAGCACAACACAATGCTCTGCAAGCAATTCCTAGTAGGGAGCCACAGACGTAGACACCCGAGGATCCCTCGCCAAGGCATGCCAGAAGGCATCTATACGAACTGACGCACGAAGTCCAGAGGTTCATAAAGCAACCCCTGGACCCGACAGCATATCGACAGGCCCTGAGCAGCATTTACAAGGAGTCGCTCTCAAGTTACGTACTCCAGACCTGTGAATGCCGTTCTGGGCACACAACAATCTGACGTGGACGAGACGGAGCTTCGTCTACCTCGGGAGCACAATAGCCCAGTTTCGCTCTGGCTATTGCAGTAGGTTGAACTCATACCTCAGCAGACTAGATCCAGATGTGCCCAATGAGTGTCCGGCATGTGGAGTGATCCCACAAATCATATTCATTCCCACGACACGGTTCTACGTACCGGAATGATTCGGATTTACCTGATTAAGGGCTGTTGTTTCGGCGATCTAACCCCGTTTAGGTCGGTGAAATATCTCACACGTTGTTCGTTCTTAGGGCTATATCCCCTACGTACTCTTCTGCTCAGGGCTGGCATCGAGTCAAACCCTGGGCCTGAAACTTACACCTGCTGTGTATGCCAGAGAAGACTACCACAACTCCACCTCAGTCAAGTGCAATGCTTGCAACGGGTAGAGTCACCTGGGAGTCTGCTCAGGACTATGGACATATCGACAGAGGACCACATCATTTGTAGCCTCCTGCTGCTGAAACACAACAGCCTCCACGGTAAACCCCAGTCCGCCTGAGTAGCTCAACACAAGTACCACAGCACCACAATACAACACAATAGACCAAACCACGACAGACCATACAACAGACACGACCGCATCACTACCCATACGCCGCCGCCTACAACTCCTGGTTCCTCCAACAATCTGCACGGTGTGTCAGACCAGAATATTCCGTAATGTGACATCAGTCACGTGCAACACCTGACTTGGTTGGTGTCACTTCAGGGCATGTTCAGATCTGCGCACCACGCAAGGAACTTTGAGGGCCCGTGTTGCGCTGCAGGGTCGCAAGCCCCAATTGCGAGCTACCAACTGCCACCACTGGGCGGCACCTCCCACAGCAGCGCACACAGCCTATGCAGACATCAACCGCAGGGATACCATCCTAGAATGTCAGGGCATTGCTATTTGATCAGGCGATGTCGAGCTCGAAATAATTAACGTTTATAAACCCCCTGTCACCAGCTGCCCGGCAGGATATCACCCTGAAACTGGTGCGCTCCTCAGAGGGGAAAGCCGTATGGTAGTTGGCGACTTTAATGCGCACCAAAATCTTCGGCATTCAAGCCTATCAAATGATCGTAGGGGAAAACACTGAGCAGATGGACGATTCGACGATGCACAAGCTGCTGCAGCTCGCCAGACATAACAATAGTCAGCGCTTGTCTGATAAGCAGATATCATGGCGACCTATGCTGATCTTGGCATCAGGCCATCTGCCCATAGTCATATCGATCGACAAACCTACTGACTTTGCTTCCGTGGGACACCGGACATATATCAACTTTACTAAAGCGTATTTGAAAACCTTCGCGGAATTTACTGAAAGCACCTTCGCTGCGCTCCCCACATCAACCGACGATCACCTAGGTGAACGCAAGCTCCGCAGGGTTGTCACTGCTGCTGCAGCTCGCTTCGTACCAGCAGGTTGTATAACGGACACCCGTACAAATTTCATGCTAAAGCGGCTGTTTTAGCCGTTGAGCGTGACAACCTTTGTCAGGCCGATCCCAGAAATCCTCGTATCAGGAATCTCAACACTTAGATTCGGCAGCTTGTGAACATACAAAAGCGGAAAAAGTGGGAACAGCATCTGAAGACTTGCAACTTCACCTCTGGTGTCAGTAAGCTTTGGTCAATCGTGAGGTCACTGTCCAATCCGACAAAGCGCGACGACAGTGTGGAAACATCTTTCGGCGACCGTGCTTCGTCGGACCCGCGAGCTATTTTAGCCGACAATTTATACTGGTTCCTCCGGTGGACAAAGTCTAGCGCCGAGTGACCAGATGGCTTCACAAACTGGCAACAACAAGTGTGCCTCATGTTTTGCTCTGCAAGCAATTCTTAGTAGGGAGCTAGAGACGTGGACACCCAAACAGACACCTGCTTGCAGAGGAGCCCTCGCCATGGCATGCTAGAAGGCATCTTTTCGAACTGACGGACGAAGTTCAGACCTCTGGACCCGCCAGCATATCGACAGGCCCAGAGCGGCATTCACAGGGAGTCAGTCTCAAGTTACGTAGACTCCAGAACTGTGGGACTCGGAACACAACAGTCCAACTTCGCTCTGGCTACTGCAGCAGGTTGAACGCATACCTAAGCAGATGTGCCAAATGTCCCTTTGGACAGACCAAATAGAGCTGCACGCTTCTTGGGTCTTCCGTTAGTTGAGCTTGATGCGACTGAGATATTAACCGATCTGGGCAGGGTTGCTATAGCCGCTACAACAACAACAACCCCACGACTCGAAACATCTCCGCATGCCCACAAAACCCCACTCAGCTGACGTCTTTGTCCCTATGGACAGACCCCAAAGAAGCTGCACGCTTCACTGGTCTCCCGTTAGTTGAGCTTGACGACAAGGACTGAGAGACTAGCCGATATGGGAGGGGTTGTAGCTACAACAACACAACAAACACCACTTGCATCTTTTTGCGACCCCTCCCCAAACTTCATCCTGCTTCAGTTACCGTGGGAGGGAATGACTCGGGGGGGTTTCCCGACCAATGGCTATTTTTGGCGATCTAACTCCGTTTAGATCGGCGAACGCCATCAATCGGTTTTCGTCCAAGGAGCAATGCCTTGCAGCCGGATTTTTCCGCATGCTTCGTCGGGCGGGCATTGAGCCCAATTACGGACCAGAAATTAACTTCTGCTGCTCCAGCCAAATACGAATTCATCCGAGCTCCACTTCGGTTGAGTGCAACCCTTGCCACAAACTTTGTGGCCTCTGTTGCTCTCACTCTCATCATTACCGATGTGTGGAAATCGGAGAGAGTGGACCCACTGCTGTAAACGGTGAAGCCAGCCAAGAAAGGAGTCTATCAACCGATAACGCTCCTTTCCCCGGTCGCGAAGACACTTGAGGCCTTGGTACACCGCTTTTCACATACCACCTGACCCCAATGAAGCATACTTGAAGTGCAAAGCAGCACCACAACATCAGTTAACGCCATAAACTCTCAAATAAATCGTGGCCTTAACCGTAACCGTCCCTGTGAGAGAACAGATGTAGTAGCGCTGGACCACGCTACTATAAGACATTGAGGCTTCCTCTCTCACACAGGGACTCCAACGGCGGTCGGTGAATTATATAAGTAGTCGGCAGTCGTCAGTGACCTTTTAAGAATTAAACTTTAAAACCTAGAATAATTAAGCAAGGAGTTCTACATTGTGACGTCCTTTCCCCCTTCTATTTAACTTCTATATCTCGAAACTTCCTCTGCTACCGGAAATAATATTCCTGATGTTGTAACAGCATAAAAATTCCTCAATAATAATCTAGGTCGTTCCGGTTACGTAGACTCGACTGTCGTGGGAACGGGAATTTCCCTCATACGCTAACAACTCTTCGATATTAGCATCCGATGATGACCTCTGTTCAAGGGTAACGAAGGCTACCTCTCCGATACTTCTCGCTTCTTCACTGAAATGAGCCTAACTCTCATACCGACGAAATCAACGGAAACCTTCTTCACCACCTAGACGAAAGAGGTCAGGCATCAATCATCATTTAGGGGTCACCTTTGATGGTCTGTTTTCCTTCTCCACACGCAGAACCATCGAGGGGATGAGAAATTTGATCTTGGAGGGAGCCACGGTCGGCGCCGCCTTAGAAGTGAAGTACCTGGGACTTATCCTGGATTCGAAACTCCTGTGGAGGACTCATGTCGAGGCGGTCAGGGCTACGAGAGCGCTGGTGATAGTAAAACCAACAGCAACCAACGGGGCAGTGTCTTGGGCTTCCAGGACTACTCTAGCAAAGGTGAGGCAGTCCCTGACCAACGCCTGGCGTATGTTTGCATTAGGGGAGTAGGGGGACGCTGGAGGTAATGCTGGAACTTGGGCCACTGTCGAACAGGCAGCAAACCGGACTCTCCTTAATTTTGCGATAGAGGGCTTTGGAAAAGGTAAGGGTTTGTCTTCTAGGAACAGGAACAGCCTAGGCTCGCTGCATCCTCTTATTCTGCTCCCCAGTAATGGCAGGCATAAAGTAGTGGTTTTATAAAAACTATAAGGTTTAAGCACACAGAAAGGCTGGGTGGAGTACCTCTATCATGGAAAAATACGTCCAGGTGAGCACATTAGGGTGGTAATAGATGACCCTAAAACTTCTGAGGGGATAGAAGCAGATGTTTATGGCGCTGGAAAAAAGCTTTCGGTGCCCCAGAATATTTCAAACGGAAGTCTGTGTGCTCAGATTAACTTTCGAAGAAAGTATCGAAGCGAGAGGATCCTGATTTTAAGCGATAGCCAGGTGGCACTGAGAGCTAGCTCAATAACGCCAGCGCCACCTGTGGTGTCAGCGCACTAACTCAGCGCAATAGTGCAGTGTACTGAATTGAACACGGTGCCATCTGAGTGTCACTACAGTACCCATCGTCATACAGTGTAGTACGCCATACAGTGGTGTCATGTCTATTATTTCTATAATTTTCGGCGCTGAGCAACGCTTGTACCGCCAACCAAATTTAATTGATAGGAATGTAGTAAATGGCACGATATTCTCATCATTCTTGAGTAAAAGCTTTAAATTTGCGTTCTCAACGCTCAAAAGCAAAAACAAAGAACATGTAAATTTTCAAAGGCGAATTGTGTTGGTGCCTCATGTGTTGCTTGGTGTAATGGCGCTGGCGCTTTCCATATACTGGTGTTGGCGCGGCAACTCCGGCCACGGTGTTAACGCAATTGCGCCGCACAGCGCAGTGTTACCCATGCCTAGCTGCGAATGGCTTCAGGTCCTGCAGGTGCGCGTCGGGCCGCTCGGGGTTTACGAGTTTCACCGTGTTGGTCGAGGTGTACTTGGTGATTGTATATGGGCCTGAGAATTTCGGCGCGAGCTTCTGTGCGTAGTTGCCGGCAGCAGAGAGGGTGATCTCGCTTCATGACCTTCTCTCCTACTCTAGGTTTTCACGGCCGCCTGCGTAGGTGCTAATACTGTTTCTGCTGTTTGGCCGCAGCGGTGAGGTGCCCCTTGATCTCTGCCCATAACTCGGTGATGGCTGAATGTGCTGTGGGGTGTTCTTCAGGTAATGCCCCTTCGGAGCGTATCTGCCAAGCCGCCACTGGATTGCGCCGGAAGTTGATCTCCGCGGCGGAGGCTTGTGTTGATTTGAGTTGAGCCGTATTTATGGCGAAGGCGTTCTGGGGGAGCTCCTGATCCCAGGTGCGATGATCTGTTCTCAAGCGCTGTTCTATCACAGTTTTAACTACCCGATTGGTTCGGTCGGTCGGGTTTTCGTGAGGGGCGTAAGCTGCGGTGAATTTATGCTCGGTGCGGTGTACGCTGAGGAATGCTGCTAGCGCTTTTCCTACGAATTCCTTCCCGTTGTCGCTGAGAAAGATTGCTGGGCAGCCGAACCGGTAAATGATTCTCTCCTGGAGCGCTTTAATTACGTTTGCGGCGATGGCTTGGCGCACGGGGATTAACTCAACCCATTTAGAGAATTTATAGACCAGGGCGAGGAGGCAAGTGTTCCCTTGTTTGGAGCGTGGAAGCGGTTCGACGAAGTCGGCCGTGACGATTTCCCATGGCCGCGAACACTGTATGGTGGCCATCAATCCTGCTGGCTGTTTTAATTCCACCTTGTACTCGGTGCAGGACAGGCCCTTCGTACGTGCTTGAGCTCGTCGCGGTACATCCCGGGCCAGTAGTAGTTCTGCTGTGATCGTTTGAGTTTTCTTGTCGCCTAGATGGCCGGCTGCTGCGGCGTTATGCACTCCTTGCAGGATGACTGGTCTGCGACTAGTGGGGATGCAGAGCTTCCAGTGAGGCGCGCGGGAGAGCCTTTTGCGCGGCACGATGGGGCGTAACAGTTTATTGTCAATGATTTGGCAGTCCGGGTTGCGTCTGAGCTGTTGTTGTACAGTCCTCAGCTTTTGCGTGGAGAAGTCGGCGACGAAGCGACGGTACCGTGATTCGAGGCCGAGGAATCGACGAATCGTTGCCGGATTTTCCTATTTTCTAGGTGTTGACGTATGGTCTCGACGATGTAGGTGAGCGTTGCGCCGGTGTCCAATAGTGCTCGCACGCTCACATCGATATAGTAGCGACCATCAACTTTTCCTCCTTGTTGGGTGTTAGTGTCCACAGGGGCGACGGCAATCGGGCAGCTTAACGGTGGTAGTGTTGCACGGACAATCTCGGCCGCAATCGGACAATGTCTGCCATTTCTCCCCTTCTCGTCTTTTAGAAGCTCAAATTCGGCGGTGAGATCCATCAGCTCCTCGACCGTTTCAAGCTCCCCTCGCTTGACGAAGAGGCGATACTCCACGCGTAGGCGTTGGTAGTGCCAAGATATAATCTTTGGCCTTCTCGTGGCTTTGTTGGCGTCGATTCCGGATGGCTCATATGTCGCCTTGGGAGGGAGAACCGCTCTACTTCTGAGCGGAATGCAGCCCAGGAATGTATCTGTGGCTTTCACACGCGGAACTATTGGAGGGCCTTCCCGCGTAACACTTCAGGCAGGGTTGCGGTGAGGTTGTCCAGTGGGATGCGATAGCATTCGGCTAGCTCTTCGATCCTCTCCAGGAAGTCGTGTAGCGCGTCACCTCCCGAAAAGTGTACGTCCCATCGGCGAACGGTATTCATTAGCCCGGCGTCGCTGATCTCATTACGCTTTGCTGTTGTATGCTTCATTTTCCCTGGCTGTGAACTAGAGTTGTTGATCCGGACGGTGGGAATGGTGCTAGGTTGCAGCATTACTGGCCTCTCCTCTTTTGCTTTAATCTCCTCTTTCAAGTCTCTCAATAGATCCTCTGTTGATTTGCGGTATCACTTCGCTTTCACATATGCGCAAAGCGCGTTGCTCAGGTCGGCGACTGTGTATCCCTCTACGAAGATTCGGTGCCGCTTGCACTCCTCTATTAACTTCTTCTTTAGCAGGTAGATCCAGATGAGGGAGTGGACGTATTGGGGTCACTCTCGCTGGCGCGTGTGTTATCAGTTGGTTGTGGTTTGTTCGGCGTGCCCGCTTCCGCAGTGTTGGTGCTTATTAAATTTTTTGCACATGCGCCTGCAGAGGTGGGATTTGTCGAAGGCTGAGGTGAGTTCAGCCGATCCAGAATGGTCCCACTAACCCCCACCAAAAAAAACACACTATTTTCGTGTGTTTAGTTCGAACACACACACACACACGGCGCTGTGACTACAGTTCCAGCAACCTTATCCAAACAGAGGGAGAGAGAGAGATAGAGAGAGATGACGTTCGTTATTGTCGTGCGGTCAGGTGGGAGCGGATGACGACGAGAGTGCTACGGCGGACGGCTCTCAGTAGTGGTGAAGCAACGGCTGGCCAACGGTGACGGCGCTAGCAGCACGGCGGGTGATTCTCAGCAAATGTTGAGCAACAGGGACCAGCGGCGGCAACACGGTGGTGTAATCTCAGCATCGGGGACCAGCGGCGGCGACGCGGCGGGTGATTCTTAGCAACTGTTGAGCAGCGGTGGCGGCTTGAAGTTTGGAATGCAATTTCTCAAAAATGCGAAGATATATTTTCTCCAAAGGCTCAGAAATTTTTACTAGTTCAAAAAATTATTAAATTATTTAATTTTTATATGAAATACGACAAAAAGTGATCAAAATTTCTACCAAAAATGTTTATGTTATTGATTAATTTAATATGACTGCATCACTAACTAAATTTTTAATAAATTATCGAAAAAGTTGTAGTCATTGTCTCGGAAACTAAAGGAGATATCTAAAAACTGATAACACCAATCGAAAGACCTTTTTTCAAAATATATAACTGCATCTACAACCAAAAATCGTCAAAATGGCGCTTACGACAATCTTTTACCCAGGCGACGATATTTACATCGCTGCGTATGTACGGTGGTGTATGTATGTACGGTAGAGTGTTCTGTGTTGTCTGTAGCTTCATGGTGCTGCGTAGTTTAAAACCGGTTATGGTTCCGTAGATATAGTTGATAAAAAATTCCACGCCTATGGGATGAGCAACGCCCCCTTTTGCAAACTCGTTTATATATACGCTCGTATAAGCACCTACCATGGATGTCTGCATACCAAATTTCAAGTTCGAGTGACTTATGGTTCCGAAGTTATAGCTGATAAAAAATTCCATGCCTATGGGATGTGCCACGCTCCCTTTTACAAACTCGATTATATATACCCGCCTATAAGCATCTACCATTGACATGTCTGCATACCAAGTTTCAAGTTCATGTGACTTATTGTCTGGAAGTTATGGCTGATTAAAAATTTCACGCCAATGGGAGGTGGCACGCCCCCTTGTCGGATCCCAATTTTTTTTACCCTAGTATAGGCCCAGGTGTATTGGCAATACTCTGTCAAAATTTTGTTTGATTCTCTCCGTCCGTTTAGACTGCAATCTGGCACATAAGTACATACATACTTTCACAAATATATAGTAGATTAGTTTGCATTTCAGCGATGATGTTGTTTCGTCTTTTTTCATTGCAGGTGACGATATGTTCCATTTAAAAAACTTACTTTGCGTTAGTTTAACCCACTTCCGGTCGAAAAATATAGAGCATCCCCGCCTTGGTGGTTAATATTCTTGCGTTGCAATAAAAAAACATTTTCCCATACTTTAGAAGGTGTGACGGGTGGTCCAGGACACCCTGTTTAGTACTATTTAAATTAAATACTTTGAGTTTATAAGACATATTATTTAATTGCATTATTTTTAGATATTTACGCAGTTTGTATTTTTTTTTGCATAAGCTGTATGAGTAATGCTGGTAATCGTTTTTATATCATAATTATTATATTAAACTTACTTTATAGTGATATACACATATCTCATAATTTCAAAGTACATTGCGCTCAGAATTCTCACACAATATTTTTTGTTGTTTGCTTAGAATGGATGAAGTCTTATATATATAACAAAATGTGCATGTATTTATATGATTTAGCATAATAATTATTGCTGTTAAAAGTTGCAAATGCCTCCGCCGAAAATGTCTATCGACATGTAGCTTGTGTGGATTGCAACTAGACATTTTCCATTTTAACATTTCATCAATTCAGTTTCACATTTCAAATAAGAAAGACTAAGGGCCGTAGGTTTTAAAATTTATCTGCCCTGTAACACACATTTTGTTCTGAAAAAATGTATTAGAAGGGAAGATAATATTTAAAAGCTACTTGAGAAAACAGCACTAAGAGTAATTGCATGGTTAAAATGTAATTTTATATAAATAATTATTAATGGAAAATATGATAGAATGAGAGGGCTACTCTGTAATGCAATACGAAAGGCAAATTCATCGTAGGTAATACGCAGTGGCGATTGCCTATTCCATCGCATTTCTCTTGCGTTCAGATTATCTCCCCATAAATTAAATACAATATAAAATATACAAAGTTATGAAATATTAAAACAACCAAATACATGCTACACTTATGAACTAACGTGTATAAAATAAAAATAAAATAGAAAAAGGAACAGTTGAAACTCGTAAATTAAAGCAATCGAGTTTTAAGTAAAAATACAGATCTATGAGGGAATGCGAACTATTCAGTTTCCAAACTGTAAATTAAATAATTTTAACATACAATTAAAAAATAATTAAAAAATATTAATAATTGAATTAGCGCTAAGCCTATTTATCTTAAAGTAGTAATTTTTTAGGGCGCTCTGGTGCGCTTATATAAATAACGCACGTCCAAATCGAAGCGCTACATTCATCTTAAAAACTAAACTAAAAACTGTTGAAATACATAAAGAAAAGAAGTGAGCTGAAGAAAGTTTTCAACTTATCTCACTCTTCCTTTTTGTTTTGTTTGCTGCCCATTTGCTGTTAATGCGTAATTATGCTCCTTTTAAGCCACATATATAAATGTATTGATATCATCATCATCACGGCGCATGTACTTGTGCTCGATCAGCCATTCTAATTGCTCCTTAATCATTTTCTTCGATGGCAAGAACATATTTTTAAGTATATCAATTAATTCAGCTTGCAAAGTTGCATTATTCAAACGCTTGCGCATTTTCATGATTTTAATAATGGCCTCTTGGGTGCGCAGAATACGCAGCTGAACAATCGATTGATTGTCTTCCTGCTGAGAACGTTCGGTACTTAGTTGCAAGCGGCCAATTAAATTCATCTGTAAAGAAGAACGATCGTACATAACTTAAAGCAAGATATAATAGGAATTTTCCCTTTTCTACGCACTTTGCCTCTTCGCTGAGATTTGCCATTTTTAACTACAGCAAAATCCTGATTTATACTAAATAAAGTATTCTCTGAAAAGTCTTTTGGCGTTGTCATTGTTGGGGGTTCCATTAGTAAAATTTGTTTTTTCACCTTTGGAAACGCCACTAGTGACCAAAGCGTGCGTCTGAGCTCGGGATCTATTGGGGGAAAGTGATAGTGAGATTTAAAAAATGAATGGAAGCTAACGTAAACTTCCATTTTTTTTTTAATCTAAATATTTCTACATTAACCAATAGTGTGTATGTATACATACTAACCAGGCAACTCTGTCGCTAAACGCAAGTTCTCGTAGGATATTTTATCATGTGGCCGTTGATTCCAAGCAAAGAGCACAGCCATTTGAAATGTGGTCACATCCAAGTCGTATCGACCGAAGTTATTTACAAAAGTTATTGTACCATTACTCATGTGATGATACCATTGCAATTTGCGACCGCAGAAGTTTTTCTTATAAAACTCCTCCACATCTGGAATGTAGTCCTCCAATTCGAGCGGTAAGCTCACCGAAACACGTTCGGAACAACGAGCCCAAGCCCCTGCATTAAGTATCTTTATATTAATGGCATCATGACGACCCGTACAGTTACGGAATTGAGTATTTAAATCTTCGCTGAGCTAGAAAAGAAATTGGTACAGATTTAAATACCTACTCTTTCAGTCCCTTTTTGATCCTATGACGAGTGCTTACTTTAATATCCTGGAACATACGTCCTAAGCGATTCACATAATCGGCTGGCATTCCAGCCTCGCGTAACCATTCAACAATATCCTCTTCCTTTTCACTATCAGCACTCGTGCTAAGTATTAGTCTGAAAAGTAAATTTTCTTTGTGCACATACATATGTATATCTAATAATAATTACAACGCTAACCTTCTAGTTAAATGAACTTTGTGATAGCGCATGAAAACATCCTTATTGTTGACATATTTCAAAACCAAGAGCACATCCCGCAATCGTGCGTCGATTTGTTCGCTAGTAAGCTTCTTACTTAACGGCGTTCGACGTAGCAACATGTCACAATAGTTGGCTAAAAGTTCAGGACACTTGCTCTCCGGAGCGATGGACTTGACGCCGCGGTTTGTTAGGCCCGTGGGCAGCTCAAGCTGTAAGCCATATAAAACGAACAATAACACCCAAAACATGTAAATTCAAACATGAAATTCACCTTAAATACACTAGTATCATTGACAACAGTCTTGAAAGCCTTGTCACGTGCCGTCAAAAAGCGCGGATCATCGTTGAAGGCGTACTTAACCAATGAACTGAACTTATTGAACAACTCGAGCAGCCGCTCTACATACTTTTCTGAGTCTTGTGTAATTATATCAGATGCAGATAGCATATCAGCTAGACCTGCTGTAACAATGTGGCATTCCAAGTCGCGTAGCATTGGTTCAACCCCATCCTGCACACGATCCAACAGACGGAACATAAGGTTTAACTTTTCTGTTTCGTATTCTTTTATGAGCGCTGCACATTCGGCGATGATGGTATTCATATGATCCCCGACCAACACCTTGACGCAAGTCTGTGCCAGCACACCATAACTGCTCGGTTCAAGATAGCGTTTCGCACGTGCCTCTTCCTCACGCAGTTTGGCGTCTGCATATCTCATAAAGGCTAATACACCATTTGCTTGCTGTTGTTCTGTTGTTTTGAGGCGATAGAATGCCGTCGTGGCTTTTAAGTAAGCCGCCTCAAAGTTTTCCCTATAGATTTGTAATTTGTCATCTGGGTTCGAACACAAATTCACGTAGCTCTCTCGTACTCCAATAACAAGTTGAGCATCGTAGGCATCACCATTTCGTTCGGCATGTACAATTTTCATGGCAGATTCCTGTAGGCGATCTTTTATATCACGGAAGATATTTTCATTCCACGAGTCTAGCATTAATTTGCGAACAATAGAATCGTCAGTGGGATTCTTTTTACTACTATTGTTGCCACCGGACGTGGAAGATGACGACGCTGCAGCGGCAGCGGCAGATGTTGATGGGCCGGCTGCCGCTGAAATTGACGCAGTATTAGCACTTGTGCTGGCTGCAGAGGAACTAGATGCTGATGTTGACGTAGAAGATGTGGGTACTTTGAACTGCAGCGATTGCTCTAATTGACGAAAAGGCAACGGAAGGTAGTTGGATTGTGTGAAGAATTTGCGCCACTCTATAATGTATGTCGTAAGTAGCGCGTGCTCGCCGCGTTGTGATTGCACTTTACGTTGAGCGTGTACTACAAATTCCACAATATCCGCGCGCAGGCAGTCGTAAATTTTTGCGGCACCTTTCTCATCCCATAGGCACACTAAATGTACGCCGTAAAACAATTCCTGCCATTCTAATTGTGACACAGTTTCCTGGTTCAATAGCTTTAAAACTATAAGTCGTTTTTCCGGCCATACTTCCTCAAAGGAGCGGAGTCCTTTGCCTTGTCCAGTAGAAACCTATTGAGAAGAAAAGGAATAATGGCACATTGCGAATTAGTTAATTAGATTTGTAGACACTGCGACGTACTTACTTTTAACATTGTATTGCTCTTGATATGCACTTTATTTTATCCTACATCTATTTAATGCTCTTTTGTTCTGCAAATTTTGACAAAATCGTGTACAAAAGGAGGAGATTGAAGGAAACTCTGCTAATCAGAAACAATGAATGTCAGAACAGGGATAGATCACAAAACTTCCACTGGAATGCACTACCGGAATATAGGGTGATAAATTCAAATGCATTTGACAATTCGTAGATTTCGCGACATCTATTGGTTAATAGGAAGGCTGTCAACAGCTGACTTTCTAATTGGTCCAACATACTCAGCTGTCCAGTAGGATGAATGTTACCCCACGTCTCCACTTTCTACAAAATGTGTCTTAACATCTGTCGAATTTCTGATTTAACTTTGTCCCGTATGCCTGAACGGATGTAGTTTTACATGTGACACATAAACAAAACATTTTTTAAAATTGTCCTTAAAGTAGAATTGCAAAATATGGTAATTTTTCTTTTTAAATCGCCCTTGTTCAAAACGGTTGGAATGGTCTTCAACTTTTTGTTGGTTTTGTCAAAGAACGTAAATGTATACATTTACGTTCTTTGGTTTTGTGAGGGCATTTAAGTAGAAAAAAAAATTGTGATGCGGCATCACAGGTCAACTGCTCAGCGCATACGTCCGCTAAACACATCTCGTTTGTTATTGACATGTAGAATGTCATCTGCCAAGTATTTATAGGGACATTCCCATAAGACTTTCCTCGCTTTGTTTGACAGTTCAAACTTTGACAACAAAGCGTGAAACGCAGAAGGTGTGCTACAATAAACGCTTTGACAGCTTTTGCGTTCTCCTTTTCCTCCATATTTTTTATCTGTATATGCATTAATAATAGCAATAATAATTCCTATTTAGCCTATTTTTGTCATTAAATGCAAATGCAAGCGCACGAGGAAAGATACATGTAGACAGCTGATTGCCAAAGCGGGCAAAGGTTGAGAGTTGCCCAAGATTTTGCTTCGTTTTGCTTTGCTTTGCTTCAAACGTTTTTTTTTGTGAGCATACTCATGCATATGCCTACATCGATCTTATATGTCAAAGCAAAGAACTATCAAGCAAAGCGAAGAAAGTTGTATGTGAATCAGCCTTATGAATTATATAGGTGTCCCTCTTTGGGTCTGCTATCTATACTTAGGGTTCGAAATTTCAGACTTTAATATCGATACTGAGTACTCATTCCTGCATCGAGCTCATGGTATCGATACTCTAAAAGTATCAGGGAAAAAGTATCGATGCTACTCAGTATCGGATTCATTAAAATACGTTTTTTGGGAAACTAAAATTATTTTATTCTTCAATCGTATATCTAGTTATTTCCTGAAATTAAAACAATAGACATTTAAAATATTTGATTTTTATTTCATTGCAGAACTTACTTCCACGTTAGAAGTAATTTAAACGTTAAATGTACATACATAAATACACACATATTTACTTTCACGAATTTAATTTTTATTAAGAATTTTTGGAAACTTATTCCCTAGCCTATTCAATTTTGTATAATATTGTGCAAGTTTTAATTAAAAGTCAACGGTAGTAGGGTACACGGAAAGTTTAATAGGTTACAAAACTGCATACCCTAAAAGTTTCTAAAAATTCTGTATTTTCGTGAACTTTAAAGTAAAGTTTTATGGCCTTATTCATAAAAATAAAAAAAGGTTTATAAACTGAAAATTGTATGAAAGTGTCATTTTATTTAAGCTCTTTAAGCCTGCTTTATTTTTTATGAATAAGGCCATTAAACTTTAACTTACTAGGTTTATGTTATGTAACAGACTACACGAAATTTCAGTTTATTTTATGTGATGGACAAAATTGAATGATAGTAATCTAAAGTAAAATCACCAATTAAGGTATCGAGCATTAAAGTACTCATTTTTATACCCTCAGTATCGATACTTACTCAATGTCGATAGTATCGTTCGAACCCTATCTATACTGTGCTGCTATCTTTATTGGAATTCGTTTTCGCTATTTTATTTTTCTATGGATTTTTGTTCTTCCGTGTTAAATATTAAATTATTGGAATATTATAAAAAGTCTCACAAAGAAAAAACAGCGTAGGAATTCTTTGAAAATGACAATGGGTGGAGATACACCAACGTCTTCACTGATTTTTCCAGTATTGCTGAGGCCAATATTCGCCAAGGTTTGTGAGTTTGATGGAGTGGAAATGCAAGTGGAATGTCTCATGCTGCAATTAGATCTGCAGCCAATTTGTATTTCACAGCTAATTCTATCTAATAAATATAAGTTAATTTGTATAATATAATTTTTGCCCTGTCTTGCTTGCAGTTGGAACGCCGAGATGTGGGCGCAGCACAGTCGCTGCGTTCAGCCATAATGAAATGTGAACAAAATAATCCAGGTTTGTGTTATGACCTCGTGGCGGCCATTATACGTCGCGCAGAACTGAATGTTAATCTCAATGAGGCAGTGCTGCGTTTACAAGGCAACATAGCGGATGCGGATCGTAAGTTAAAATAACATTTGAATTGATTCGATTGTTTACTAATTGATTACGTTTTTGCAGTAAATGAATATCGTCTTACAAGAACTGAAGAACCATTCCAAGAATTGAATCGCAAATCGGTTGCGCTCAAAGTTATACTCAGTCGAATTCCAGATGAGATTACCGATCGCAAAGCCTTTTTGGAGACCATTAAGTGCGCATAAGTTAAAATAAGTATATTCTCAAAACACTAATTTGTTTATTTTACTGATATTTTAGAGAAATCGCCAGCGCAATAAAAAAGCTACTAGATGTCGTTAATGAAATTGGCTCGTTTATACCCGGTGTCACAGGCAAACAAGCTGTCGAGCAGCGCAAAAAGGAATTTGTAAAATACTCCAAAAAGTTCAGCACAACGTTAAAAGAGTATTTTAAAGAAGGACAGTAAGTATTATTGTACAAGTTGATTGACGGTAAAATAGAAACACATCAGGAATGTTTATTGTATAAAACGTTATTAGCTATTATTATTTAAATACTTAATTCTTATCAAATTTTATGAGTGCATGTAGGAGCGCTTATCGAGCAAATTATGATGTCATCACAAGGCACATTGACTGCCCTTATTAGATATGTACATACACTGGCGACCAAAACCGAGTGCATGCAAGTAATAAAATTTTGTTGTTGTTGTAGTAGCTGCTACAACAACAAAACCAAAAACAACATTTTATTATAGTATCATTTTTTTAATAATAAGCGGATTGCTTTGCAATTTTCAGAAATTGGTCTTCACTATCCAATAAATAAAACCTAGTATACAGAAAAGCTATTCTTTAACAAGAAACAAGCGATTTACAGCAAAAACGTGAGGCAACTGTATTCACTAAGTTTTGAAATTTCCTGTTTTGAGATTTTTGAAGGTTGATACCAACAGGATTGTGGAGACTTCATTGCTTTTAATTGCGATACGTCCGAGGATGCTCTCTACTGAGTTTTCTATAATTTCGCTTGGAATATTAACCCATTCTAATTTTACTCGCATCCAAAGCTCTTCCGATTTACCCGGAGCTTACCCGTGCTATGACAATCCCCTCTTGACCACAGTGCAAAATTTTTCGATGGCGTTGGCCACGGCATTACGTGAAAATTTTACTGAAACAGCCAGTGGTGTCGAATGTTTTCTAAATTCTTTGGATCTCGGTCCTATTGGCAAACAACTTCTTCCTCAGGGTATGCGCTTTTGTCTCCAAAGTTCAGAAAATTTGTTTGGAGAATATTGAGATAGACTTGCTCCTTCATTGTTCCTTTAATTTTAACTAACGGCACCAAGTAAAACACCCCCCCCAAAAGATTCGACACCACTAGCTGCTTGAGCAAAATATTCA